>NC_051154.1:451039361-451146552 GCF_013339745.2 Dermacentor silvarum | reverse complement strand
GAAATTGACATCTCTTGTGGCACCATGGCAGAAATAGAAGGTGTAGCTTAGTGGGCCCATATGAAAGGATCAGCTGCGATTGTGCTACTCACGCACAAGGAACGACACTTTTGTATTTTTTTACAGGCAGTAAAGTGATAAATGGTGTCCGTGGACGCTGGAGTGATCATGACAATACCACCGTACCGATACGGGTGATAAACGATTCTAATAAGGGAACATTTCTGCAAGCCTCACGGTCCTTTCTCATGTTTCTTCAATTGTCCAAACACGTTAAATTTAGCGTAGGAGAAAATTCTTACAGAATTAATGAAGAATTGTACCAGTAATTATATCGTGGTGCTGCGATCTGATTCAGCAATACAGTTAGTTAAGAACAGAACAGCAGAATGCCATAGTAACTTTGGTGATTCTAGCCGAAAAAAAATGTCTTCTTGCAACGGTTTGTGGGCATAACTCAAAAAGTGTGTGGTCTGTAATTGGAATAGTTCTCTATGTTTACACGACGAACTACATTAACACGCCTCGGTGTCTTTTCGCATTATTTCCAATACTCCTCTGCGTACGTCGTGGTAAAAGGATATGAAGACCTTTAGTATTTCGGGAATTTCGTGAAGGTATATGGGAATGGTTCAAATGATAAGACACGTGCGCTGCATATTGAGGATAGAATGTTTATGTTTCGAGGTATTGGTTTGTACTAAGCAAAAACGCTTGTGAAATAATTTGGACAGCCTTCATTTGCACCGAAGATCCGGTACGCAAAAATTCTGCTTTGATATAATGCAAATATACTCAGTCAAATAGCTTCTGCATTCCTTTGTAAGAATACTACGTCTGGGGCTGCAGCCAAGTTTTCTACTTCTGCGCCTTTTAATTGCACTCGCGGGAAGCTATTTATTTTTATGGTACGTTTCAGGCTGAACAAAAGTCGCACAAACAGGCCTTTCCGTGACATAGCTGAATAGGCAAAAATATTTCTTAGTAATGTCTTCATAAATGTT
The DNA here is from genome assembly GCF_013339745.2 of Dermacentor silvarum. NCBI lineage: Eukaryota > Metazoa > Arthropoda > Arachnida > Ixodida > Ixodidae > Dermacentor > Dermacentor silvarum. The sequence goes on along the minus strand of NC_051154.1, from coordinate 451,145,548 downwards.
TGCCTTAAGAAAGAAATCAGCTTTGAAAACACAAAGTTGGGTTTATTGTCTAAAATACATTACACCTAAAGTGCAAAAGAAGTTTGGAAGCACGTTCGCATGTTCACGAAACCAGCCAGCTATTTTTTTAGGAAGAGTACAGTAGAAATAAACGAAACAAGAACCGCAACTAAATGACCTGCGTTTCGGAATATGCCATCTGGCGGGAAACGGCCAAACTGAGCAGCGACAAAGTGATAAAAAAAATGGCGGCGCCGCTGGCTTTGAACCTGCGAACTGCCAATCGTGGTATCAGCGATCCTAATCGGTGGTCGCGCAGAACGCTCGGCTATCGGTTTGAGTGCTGCCGGAGGCAAAAACTAGGTTTATATGCGTACCACAATAAATTCTGTGACCTTGTTATGAAAACTGCGATTTTGGAACAACTTCTTTGCCATTTCAAGAGTTGCTGCTGCAACTAGCTGAAAGCCAAGTCATTGAAGTTGATAAATCCCCAATAATACGTCGATCGATGCAATAGGCTCATCGCAAATTGCTTTTTACTGGCCAAAATAGCCTCCAAAATTTGGCCTTTTCCATAGACTCCCATACTTCGAACTTCGCCCGCGATTTGGAACGGGTTTTCTGTCGTAAGTAATGGTACCGCTTGCATGAGATGTCGGGCTAAGCTCCTAGAGCCTATTTGCACGGTAATATTTTGAAAGATGACTTCTATGATTAGTTATTTGGGAAAAACGACACTCTCCCATAGAAAATGCGCATGTTTTCAGAGGCGGCCGCTAGAGGCGCTGTTCGGCGATGTCCCGGTGTATTGGGGGAACTACAGAATGGGTTCAGGCCAGGCAGACGCTTAGAAGACAATATGTTTTGTACTAACTCAGTGCATAGAGATTTCAGTAGCTCAGAAAAGACCTTTATGGGTAGCATTTCTAGATATTAAAGGAGCTTATGACAACGTAGACAGGGAATTGTTGTGGGATATTCTTCAATACGAAGGCATAGATGACGATGTCGTGGAGCTGCTGAGGGAGATATATCGAGACAACCAAGTACAAGTGGCATGGGAAGGCCGAAAAGGAAATGAAATGGTGGGAATTCACCAAGGATTGAAGCAAGGATGCCCTCTGTCACCATTGTTGTTCACGCTCTACGTCAAGGGCATAGAAAGACGACTGGAAAACAGCGAATTAGGTTTTGATTTATCCTAGATGCGTAATGGAGAAATGGTGCAACAGAAGGTCCCTGGATTGATGTACGCAGACGACATTGTGCTACTAGCGGACAATAAAAAAGATTTACAGATACTTGCGAATATCTGTGGGAACGCAGCGACAAATCTAGGCCTTAAGTTTAGCACCGAGAAATCAGGGATTATGATCTTTAATGAACACACGAGTAACTTCGTGGTGTCAATTCAACAGCAAGTAATACCCATAGTGAAGCAATATAAGTACCTCGGCGTACACATAAACGAAGGAAAGAATTACTCAAGCAACCACCAAGATAATCTGAAAATAAAGGGGAAGCGGAATGCAGCATTAATGAAACACAGAGCACTGTGGGGCCACAATAAGTATGAGGTGGTGCGTGGAATCTGGAAAGGAGTAATGGTGCCAGCGCTAACATTCGCAAATGCCATTATATGCTTAAAATCGGATATATTGGCGGGTTTGGAAGTTAACCAAAGATCAGTAGGCCGGTTGGCTTTGGGAGCACACGGTAATACGACAAATGAGGCAGTGCATGGAGACATGGGTTGGGCCTCTTTTGAAGTCAGAGAAGCACAAAGCAAAATTAGTTTTGAAGAAAGGCTCAGGAACATGGATGAAAATAAATGGGCGGCTAAAGTGCACAAGTATCTCTACATGAAAAGCGTGGACACAGAATGGAGGAAGAGGTCAAGGAAGTTGGGAACCAAGTACAGGATAATCGAAACTGTAAATAGACAACCAGGGGTCATCAGAAAGAAAGTGAGAGAAATAGAGACCGTGAATTGGATGCAAAGAATGGAAACGAAAAGGACAATGGAGATTTACAAGAATGAGAAGAAAGAAATTAGAAGGGAAAATCTGTACGATAACACAAAGGGCAGTGCCTTGCTATTTGAGGCTCGAGCCGGTTCGGTTGCCTAAGGACGAAAACATATCGGAACAAATATTCGGAACTAGATGAGACATGTGTATGCTGCATTAAAGATCCAGAGACCACTCAGCACATCCTAATGGAATGCGACGGGATCCACCCAGCGAGAACCGTAGGTAACGTGCAACTCCCAGAAGCGCTTGGGTTTAAAGTGGAAGGAAACATAAACAGATCAGCCGTAGAGATCAGCAAGAGACGATTAGAGTACTGGTGGAAAAAAAGCAGGGAAAAGATGGATACGACCTGATCTCTTAAAATCATAGGCAGCGGTACAAGCTAAATTTTTGAAAAAGAAAGATAATGAGAGGTATACAAAAATGCTAGAAAAAGAACATGTGTAGTATACCTGATTAAGTCAAGCAGGCTAGGTGACTATTTGTCGCCACCCCGTTTCAAAGGGGATGCCAATAAATCATCATCATCATCACCAGATTCCTGGTATTGCCGGCCTAAAAGGCATGCGTGCAAATTCAGAAGCGCGGCCGTCCAACCATCACACGCAGCAAATGTTCCGTGAGAGAAATGCCAACAAGTGTATACTAATTCCAACCTTCTGTTGTTTTACGATTTCCCTCGCAATTGCGGTTAGGCTAAGAAAACTGAAATGGCAGATGAAGCTTAATCGGCACGGTTAATCAGTGAGGGCGGGCGCGTGAAACAAATTTAGCAGTCCACAAAGACAAACGTTTCCCATTACTGATACTAAAGAATAGGACCACGTGCGAACGAGCAATTGCGCATAAATGTTTCGATCGTTACAAGCTGAGACCTAATCTTGATTCTTTTACCATCATAATAGCAGGCATCCGATCACATGTAAATAGGCAGCAGTTTAACAAGTCGCCTATAGTTTCGTTATTCCTAGAAAAATGAATGACACTGTTTGGCACGAATGTACCAGCCGTAAAGACAAGCGTAGTAAAATTCAGCAGCGAGGGGGGCTAATTAACCATCACGTACAGCAAGTGCTCCTATCGTGGTACAGATGTTGTATGTCTGTTTCCACGTCCCAAGTTTCCGTACGAACCTGCGCGCTTCATTCCAAAGATAGTGACCAGCTGTTCCATCATCCTTCAAAACTGTGATTTCCATGTATTGTATAGAATCCCACTCCTCTCTAACCCACTACATGGCATTCAGAGTATTTAAATAAATAAATAATAAAATTAAATAAATAATAAAATTAAATAAACACAAACACAAATAAAAGAAGTTCAGTTAATCCATCCTTACACAGTTTTACGACTGCTATCGCGATCGTTACGCAAACAAAACGCTAATGGCAGACGAAGCTTAAGTGACATGGTTAATCACTACGAGTGCATTACAGAAAGAGTCAACTCAAACTTTCATAATAAACAATGCGACCACATGCGAACGAGGTACTTAGCCCACTGAACACACATTGGTCTAGAAGCCGTCTTCAAGACGTCTTGGCAAGATAAGCAAGACGTCATGAAAATCATTTTAAACGTTTACAAGACGTCTTGAAGACGTTTTGGCAAGATATTACATACTTCAAGACATCTTACCAAGATTTTGTCGGACGTCTTAAAACGTCTTGTAGCCGTCTCTAAGACCGTCAAATTCACCGTCAAATTTGGAACATCAGACGTTTTACAAGACGTCTTGTAGACGTCTTAAGGACGGCTAGAAGACGTCTTGCAGGACATCGTGGAAACGTTTTGAAAACGGCTACAAAACGTACTGCTGGACGTTTTGAGGATGTCTTAAAAACGTTTTTAAATGCTTTAAACATTTACTGGTCAACTAAGGCATGGCCTTTTCTTGTCGCTCGTATTTAACTAATTAAACCCTAAATATTGTTTTACAGTATTTACAAAAGATAGTGACTGTGAAAATATACTTTGTTTAAAGTGCAGAGGATGTGAAATCTGAACACTACGTAGGTTATTTCCAACACAGAAAGTATTCCATAAAGTTACCAAGTCTTCACTTTCACGGAAAAACAGCGAAGAAACAAATAAGCAATAAACATGCTATGTATAAATACTATATAAAGTACAACAGACTTGACCTCTCTAAACTTTAATTCAACACCTAACCTATTCTCAGCTAGGGGAAGCACTAGCACAAATATGGCATTTTAAATAGTCTACAGAAGCTAAAATTAGGTCATATTGCAATCCAGATGGTCTGTCTCCTTCCGATGTCAACTATCCAACGAAATGTTGCTTAGCTTCAGTGATCTGGCTAGAAACAGCATACACTGCCCATTACGTCCAGGAAGACCCAATATAATTTTACTTACCTTGTCAATACTGATGTAGCTTTGCAGATGGAATAATATCACACTCCAGCAACACTCTTGCAGAAGTTTTCTTTGCATGGATGTTTGGCACGTACACGAATTTAGATACACAAAACACCCTTCCATTATAACATTAATTATAAAGGAATTGAGTCTCGTCTCCCTGTGATCTGCTACAGAGAGAAATCAATGAGGATGCTCCTATTCCTCGCAATATTGAAAAAAAGCTTGACTTTACCGACAGCACCAATCCCTATGGCCCATTTCTTACAGCCCACCATAGCATCACTGAAATATTGGCAAACCACAAAAGCGATAAACACGTGTGAAAGCCACGTACGCTTAACATAAAACATGATTATTCACACAAATGAAGCGCTAATGTAGCCAAAGGTTTCAAAGAATGTTTAATAAATCAGTAACACGCCACTACATTAGCAAAATGTTTCAAATGCACCTCCTAGAGTTTTGCATTGTGGCTGTCTGTTATCACAATTGGTAACTTCACGATTCAGGGAGCTGGCTCAGACAGTTCCACAGGCTGATGCACCCGCAGAAAATTCAACGTGTTCCCATGATGCTTGACCTCAGATTTGGCACCTGCAATTAGAAGGTAAGACAAAAGATTAACAAATATGTTACAGTGAAACTTCGTTATAACGAAACTTGATATCACAAATTATTGTATACAACAAAATGACATTTCAGCTGATATTCTAGAAGATATCCATGTTTTTATAACCTCGTTTCAACGAAAAAATTATCCTGCCAATAGATACACCAAACTTGAGTTTTCTCCGAAACAAGAAATGGCGATAACGACAGCCTTGCCCAAGAAGGTCAGTGCCATGGTTGTCTTTTCGTCACCATTACAACAGAGTCATCTTTTCGTCACTATTACAAGAAAAAAAAAGAAAAAGGTTCACTAGCGGCGCACTAGGGTACACCTCTCGGAGAGCCGTCTTTTCGTCACCATCACCGCAGCCAGCAGCACCTCGTCCCCATTTCCTGATGTGGCATCGTCGGCTCAGCAAAATCCCTGGGTGCGTGATAAGGTGGCGTCGCCTGGGGGTAAAGTGGGGAGCTTCTTGCATCGTAGCACTATGTGCTGAATGCTCTCGTCGTCCTCGCCGCATGCCCTACAGATGGTGCTGGCTATGGTGGGGTCGTTGTGGTGGCGATATGCCAGCGTTCTGAGTCGGCCGGCCCGCGCCTCAAACAATAGACTGCTACCAACGCTGTTGTCGTAAAAGTACTCCCGGCGATGCCTGTCTTGCACGCCCAGTACAGCTGCAGTGTCGACTTGGTGTCCACGGCCATTCACCACATTTTTGTTTCGCGTTGGCGAAGCTGACTGCTTACCGCCTTGGCCGACATCTGGGCGTTTTCCACTTGCGTAGGGAAAAAAAAGCCAAGCTTCCTTCGCAGTTGTTGCAGACGCTTCATCCACCTTGTTCACAAGCCGTTGACAGTGATGTAGTCAAACACCCTGCGTGCCGACCGGTGCTTCCCCATCACCCGCAGTCGTCCATCAAACGAAATATTGGTGTTGGCCTTGCGTGCCTCAAAGCTTGAACAGCCAAGGCCTTAATGGCCTCGTTGGCGACAGTCCCATGGTATCCCGTTCCGAGGCGTCCGACGACCCGCTGGCCTCGCTCCAGCCACTCTCGAGTCAGCGAAGACATGCAAATGATGGCGTTGGCAAAGGTGAGCGCTGGGATGTGTACCGCCTTCCAGAGCCCGCGAACAATGACGTAGTGGTTGAAGCCCCATAAGCCTTGCCGGCGTAGGACACTGCCGGCCCGCCTAGACGCCTTACGTAGGTGATGTTCGTGGGTAGCAGCGTAGTCAGCCTGCGTGCACAGGTTGTCGCTCAAGTACCTATATTCAGTCGCCTCTTCAACAGCCTCACCTCCGGGAAGCATGAAGGATCGATCAACTTCGGCAGGGCAGGAAAAGTGCAACACGGCAGACTTCTTGGTGTTAAATGAAAGGCCTAATGCCGGCATTTTGTCCGTGCAGCTGTTCATCTGTGCCTGAAGATCTGCAGCACTTCCCGCTGTGAGCACGATGTCGTCCGCGAAAACAAGGCCAGGTAATACCCAGCAGCCCCTCATCCCCCCGTCAACGTACCCAAGGGTGAACCCAAGACCCAACTTCTCAAGCTGGCGTTCCACCCGGGACACATGTAGCATGTAGAGGAGAGGGGACAAAGGAAATCCCTGTTTTAGCCCTCGGGTCACGGAGACCTCGCCCGACCGGACGCCGCACATGGTCGTGCCAACCCTGTTGTTGTTGTACAGGCGCTGGAGAACACTGATCCACGTTAGCGGCATCTCCATATTGCTCAGGCACTGGAGCAGCTCTGCATGTGGAACGCTGTCGTATGCTTTAGAAACATCCAAAAAGCAACAGACAAGAGTACGAGCTTCCTTGCGGGCAATTTCCACACACTGGGTCAGAGCAAACAGATTATCTTCAAGCTGTCGGTCCTTGCGGAATCCGTTCTGAATCTCTGTGAGATCGTTATTGAATTCAGCCCAAGCACTCATCCACGTTTTCAAAACCTGGACGAAGACTGTATATCACAGACATGACCGTGTCAGGTCGGTAGTCACGGAGCAGGCCCCCGTCACCCCCTCTCTTCGGGATCAGTGTCACCCTGCCACGAAGCCAATCTTGTGGGACTGGGTCACCCTTGAAGATGCCAGTGAAAATCTCCGCTAGCTGCTCTCTTGAACGCGCGCCTACGGTTTTCACAATGCCTCCAGGGATGTTATAAGGCCGCTAGAGGTGCGCGCGCTCATGCGACCTATCGCCTTATCCACAGCCAGCCCTGACACCTTCCAATGCACGTCATCTGGTACAGTTTTCGCGCTACTGCTGGGTATGGGGGTGCCACTGGCTGCCTGTAGCGTGAGTGGCGTTCCGTAGAGCTGCTCCAGATTGCCAGACAGCAGCCTGCGCAGGTCGTCAGCCTTCCTGTCGGTTACAGGGTCCCGTAGCGTGGGTTCCGTTGGTCTGCTGTCGAGGGAATACACGTATGCCCCAAACTTAGCACCTGTACCTTTACCCTCCTTCCAAAGGGCCAGCAGTGTCTTGCACTCCGCCTCTGCGATCTTGCGCTGTGTCATGGTCTGCATTTTGTGCTTTGCTTGGAGGTGATTTTCCCACGCTGCCTGGCACGCTGTGTCGTCAGACAGTTTCGCAGTGCGGCGATGCTGGCGGTTGGCGATCCTTCTGGCCTCCACGGCAGCTTGCACTTCTCCGTCCCACCAGCTTCTTCTGGGCCGTCCGCCGCGAGAGTTCACGCGTCTCTGATGCTTGCGGATGATGAGCCCGAGTTCTGCCACGTACTAACTGTATGTTATGGTCTCCTCGCGGTGGGAACTGTTCTCGAACTCATCAGTCACTGCTTCGTATGCCACAGCGGGAAGGAACCTTTTTGCCGGGTCTCGTGTTTGTCGCTTCGTCTTGCGTCATGCAGAGGCGGTGAAAACCAGCTTTATACGATTGTGATCACTGCCGATGCTATATAGTCCGTCTTCATCAATGTGGGCGCTCCGCAGCGAAGAATTAAGACCCGGGGACACTAGAGAATAGTCTATGCATGTTCGGCTGCCCCGAGCACACCACGTAACGGCGCCAGCGCAATCTCCTCGCAAGTTCACTATGCACAGGCACAATTCACCAGAGAGGGACTGCACTAATGTTCCCTTGTGGTCAGTGTGCCCATCTAGCTCTTGGATATGAGCGTCAAAGTCGCCGAGCAACATCACTTGCTTTCCGTAACCCCACTGCTCTATATCGTGTTTAATACACTGCATCACTTCGGAGTTTTCGGCCCGCTGGTCCGAGGACACACCCAAATACACTGCACATGCAATCACATGGAGATTGTGTATAGAACCAGCCACCCAAGTGTGGTTCGCGCACGAAGAGCCTAACTGCACCCACTGACTATCACTGCACCACAAGAAGCCGACGCCTCCCCCTTTTCGACCACCCCTGTGATGGTTGCAGCCCCCCCCCCCCCCACAATTCCATCTGTGGTGTACAGGAGGTTGTTCCAAATCGCGCACGTGCGTCTCCGCGACACCATACAGAGTTATTTTCTCTTCATCGAGCATCTGGTACAGCTCTTCTCATTTAGCCTGCCACCTGCCAGCCTGAAGATTTAGGAAGCCAACGACCGTTGTTATCCGCCGCCCCTCTGGCTGACTCCAGTGGTTGGTTGCGCGGGAACGTACGTTGTGTCCTTTGCTTCACTTGGTGCCGTCAGCGACAGTGTGCCGGTGCGTCTGTCCTGAATCCGTGACCGAGGTTCCGGCAACGACATCCCGGGTGGCCATCCGTGCACACTTTACTGCGGTAGTTATATCCACGGGTGGCCCATCCGGTGTTGCACCATGCCAATCGTCGGATGGACCATGTCGAGTCCGGCCGTGGGCATCCCCGCCGTGTGGAACTGGCTGTGCAGCTGTTGGGTGCATGGCCAAGGTGCAAGCTGAGGTGAGAGAAGGGTGCGAAGCCTTGGGTCCAGCCACATCATGTGCGTGGGAATGTCACAGGAAGCGGCTGCGGTGTTAGTCTTTCATTCGGGTAGAGTGGCGTATTCCGGGAATGTTGCGCCTGCGATGGATGTTGCGACTGTGGCGAGGGAGCGCGGGTGGCTTTGTCTCCGAGAGCCGCGGATCGGCGTCGAAGGTCGGCCGCGAGTGGAGCTTCGTTTTTTCCCCTCCCAGCTATCGTGATGCCAGGGATGTTGCATCTGGCTTTCATCGTGTAGGACAGTCGTTCGTGATCGAATGCGCAGCTGTTGTGCCCCTTCATAACTCTCTGGCCTTTGCTTTCCTTGCATTTTCGAGGTTCCCTCAAGATTCCTAAAAAAAGGCCCCATTGTCTCAGCAAGGTGCGCCGCCACTACTTTTGCTGAGCCTGTGCGGTAGTGGGTGCCATCTCCTGTGAGGTGGTGATCTCCTTCGAGCAACTGATCGTTATCGAGGAATGTTGCTTTCAAGGATGCACACAGCTTTTTTAGCGCAGCATTGAGTATGATTGCACACGCCATTATTTCCTTTCCTTGCACTGTCACTTCCGACACTGAGCAGATGATGAGTCGAGGCGCGTACAAGGCTGCCTTCTCACGAATGACTTCAGCCATATCTTCAGGCTTTGTACCTCTAAGTACATCAGTAACTCCTACATGAAGTACTAGCAGACAACAGTTCTGGCTTGGCTCATTCTCTTGGCGGGAGAGTAAGTGGAGTGCGCGGTTCACTGTTGCATGCCGAGCCCAGCGTACCTTCAAAGCATCGTTTCTCACATGCCGTCGAAACAGTGGCTCCATTCGTGGTACATTTCCATCGCCCACGAGCAGTACCTCGTCTCGCAAGTCGCGGGGCATTGAATTGTTCTGTCGGCGGTTCGTATCCTGTTCGACGTCTTCCGGCTGCAACCGACTTCGACCACGTCGGGCTTTGCGGCTCCTGTTGCCTTGGTACTGCTTTTCGAGCGCTTTGCTGCCCGTAACTGTATTGGCGTCCCGCGAATGTTGCGTACCCGATTGCACTGCCGGCGGGTCGAGGGTCCCCGTCTTTGATGTGGTGCTCTCAGTGAAAGCACTTGACTCCACTAGTGGCGGAAGAGTGCCCTGGGCCTGGCCTGTCTGATTTGACATCAGAGCATGGTGATCTTCAACTGGCGGTTGACGTAGCGGGAGCGCTGCCGAGTTCTCCGCCGCAGTTTTCGTTTCGGAGCTCTTTAGAGAGCCGGCCACTGTGGCTTCTGTTTCTTGGCAACTTTCCTGAGTGGAGACAGGCGCTGCATCGTCAGTTCTCTCTACCCGCGCCAACGGCTTGGACTGCAAGGCTTACAACTTTCGCACAAAGTCCCGCACTCAGCGACTTCGGACTCTGTCTCCCGTAGTTGTCGCCGATTGCTTTCACTTCTGCCACTGCTGCCTACAGGTTGACCTCATGCGTCTCCGTCATTAAGCACAACTTGCAAATGAAAGTGCTCGCTGCTTTGGCTGCATCCAGATCCAGAAAACCTGCCTCTTCCAAGTAATGCCACCGGTCGCATCGATCACACTGAACACGGGATTCCTCCGCGGGTCGCGTTTGCTTCGAACCCTTCGCCATCGGTCGGCTTGTGTTGGATTGTGCCAACTCGTGCCGCTAGCGCCATATCTTATCAGGCGCGCGAAATGGAGGGGGCTCTGCGGAGCGAGACCTGCTTATTAGGCCTCTTAGTTACCCGATTCGTTCAGCACAGCACATCGAAGAAATCCAAATGGTACCACATACCGACGGCTCATCAATGTGTCTGGACACTCCACTATCGCATCAAAGTACCTGGTGGGTGGGCTAGGCCGGAATAGGGCGGCTAAACGGGAAGCTCAATGTGACACGACACGGCAGACGACACGACATGCTTCGCCAGTATGGTGGCGCCATCAAGTTGGTATGGTAGCGCCAATGCAGCGTGCGCAGCCGCAGATGACGAGATGCGGTTCAGACGAGCCGCCTCTTTCCTCTTTACTTCCTACTCCCCTCCCACCTACGACGCTGCGCCGTGCTCCCTGATGGTCTGCACAATATAAGCGTCTCTTTCTTCCTTCATAATCACCATATATAATCAACGCGCTTCCGATGTGAGATGTGCGCCGCGTATTCTCGATACCTCTTCTAGCGGCCTTGCCTCTTCGGTACACGTTATGGCGTCTCCTCGAAAGGTACGAACCGCTGCTGAAGTAGCAAATCGTAGAGCTAAGTGCGCGGCTACAACCAGGCATCATCGGGCTCAGCAGACTGCTGTGTAGAGAGCATTAAAGCCGCAGCTCGCCATCGACGCCGGGCGAAGCAGTTCAGATCGTTCTCCTCAAAACGAGGCGAAGAGACTTTGTCGCGTAGACCCTGGTGTGCTTCGTGCCGAAATTGGAGCTACTCTTGAGCCGCTCCACCAGCTTACGCTGTGACTGCGCTGCGTGTACCGCGCAGGCCTGTGACTTTTTGTGTCGCGTCTGGACGCAAATGCAGGATTTCATCAAATCGTATTAGACAAACAATCACCGAAGATATGCGCATTCGCGATGCCCTTCGGCCGCTATCGCTTTCTTCGACTACCGTTTGGTATGGCTTCGGCTAGCGAAGTGTTTCAAAAAGCCCTTAACAAGGTTTTTGACTCTTCCCGGTGTACGCGTGTACGTAGACGATGTGTTAATCTGGGGAGGGACCAGGGCCGAACACGATGAGAGGCTGCGCAGAGAATAAGAAGCAGCTAAAAAGCAGGCCTTACCTTCAATGCGTCCAAGTGTCGCTTTGGCCTACAAGAAGTTCTGTTCCTCGGTGACATGATTAGCGACAAGGGCATTAGGCTGAATCCTGATATCGTTGACGGCCTTTTAAAAATGCGAAAACCTCAGGACAAATTGGCAGTACAAAGGCTACTGGGAGCCGTTAACTACTTCAGCAAGTACCTACCATGACTCTCGCAGCGTATGCCTACTTTACGTTGCCTCATCAAACAATGCGTCATCTTTGATTGGACACCAACCCACGAGAAGGAATGGCAGGCTACATGTCGGGATTTAAGTAATGCACCATTGCTTGCTATATTTGATCCGAGTTTGGAGACAAAAGTAACTGCAGATGCCTCTCAGAGTGGTGTAGGTGCGGCGCTCCTGCAACCTCATGGGGACTGCTGGCAGCCGGTCGCCTACGCGTCAAGAGCTTTGACAGAATCGGAGCAAACATATTCAGAAATTGAAAAAGAGGCGTTGGTTTGAGCTTTCGGTTGCGGAAAGGTCAATCATTTTGTTTATGGCGGCCCCCTCATCCTCGAGAGTGATCGCAGTCCACTGATAAATATATTGTTACGCCTGCGAAAGGCGTTTATTGAACAGCCAGCCAGGCAGGGTTAGTCGCGACGGCTTTGATCAGCTGAGTGTCTGTCAAGATTCAGCTAGCCTGCCTCACGTCGTCTTCCTCTTCACCCGTCTTGGATGCCCCACAATCTGTTAAGGCGTAAACCTAGCACGCACGTGAGAGTGTCACATTTCCCTCCGCGCAGACGAAACCCACCGGGTAAGTCAAACGGGCTGTCGAGAGACGAAAGGCTTCAAACGGGCGACATGCGTAATTTCAGTCTTTGCTGACCGTCGGCCATTTGATGTGAGGCGTGCTATACGGTAGGTCAATTCGCTTATACGATGCGTTATAACATAGGGCCCCACATAGTTAGCCAGGAGCTTTTCACATAACCCACGTTTTCTCATTGGTTTCCAGAACCACACCAAGTCACCAGGGTCATATATCATGTGTCGGCGTCGGCGGTCGTTGCGTGCCTTCGAGCGGTCTCTTTTTTTACTTACTCATACTGTTGGTCTGTCGGCCGTTACAGGGTGGGTCAAAAGCAGCACTTCAACAATTACTACAATACATGAAAATTCCAACATTACATAGAGCACAAATAAAAACAGGTCAATAGCAGAATTGCGGCAATTAGTACAGTACACGAATAAGGCAGTACATGAATAAGCGAGCCAAAAAGATAAAGAAAAAAAACATAAGCGTACATATACGAAATATTCTGCACATGCTCTGATCAATACAAAACTATAAGTGCAGTGTTGACAAACGAGCGCATGTACAGAACAACAAAAAAAAAGCGGTGAGTACATATACATGCGTGCATCTTTCAATGTAGCTTTAAGTTTTTCTCAAATTGTTCAGCACTGGTGCTTTCCCGCGTTAACACCGGTAATTCATTCCATTCTTTCATGGTTCTTGGAAAGAAAGAAAATGCGTAAGCGTTAATGTGCATCTGAGGTATTTGAAAAGTGTTATCTTTACTTTTCCGTAGTGTTCTACCTTGTCGTGCTATTAAATACTGTTTACTATTAATGTTAAATGTGTTTTTAGTGAGAAGAAAAAAAGAACTTTAGCTATGCGCCTGCGTTCAGCGAGCGTAGGCAAGTTCAGCAAACTGAGCCTTTCGGAGAAAGAATCTGTGCGAGAATAACGTGATAAGATAAACCTTGCTGCTCGACGTTGAACTCTTTCCAGTCTCTCCATTAACCCTGACTGATAAGGGTCCCAGATTATGCTGGCATATTCTAGCGTGGGCCGAACGTACGTTAAATAAGCTGCTACTTTTACTGACTGTCAGGCTAACTGCAATTTCCGTCGTAAGAACCAAAGCTTCTTTTCTGCGGTTTCGCATATTTTTATAACATGATTTGCCCTGCTTAAATTCGCGGATATATGTATGCCTAAGTATTTCAGCAAGTCAACCGTGGCAAGCACCGAAGAATTCACAGTGTAATTAAAATCGAAAACAATATTTAATTTATTCGTTATGCGCAATACAACGCTTTTACTCTCATTTATTTTCATTTTCCATTTCTCACACCATTTTTCAATAGTCTTAAGAGCGTCACTGAGTAATTGCTGATATTCTGTGCTATTAATTTCTTTGTATAATAGGCAATCATCTATGAAAAGTCGCACCGTGATACCTTTGTCAATTGCAGAGGAAATGTCATTAATATATACTAAGAATAGTACAGCACCTTGCTTTCGACAGATCAAGACACCTTGCTTTCGACAGATCAAGACACATGGCGTCTATCTGTTTCTTATTGTTTAATGTGCTGGCAAAGTCATGGATTGTTTCAAGAAGCTGTGTTGTTGTGGAAAGGCGCTGTCGGAATCCGCGTTGGTTGGGAAAAATAAGTTTGTATTTTCGATGTAAGTGTAAATTGACTTGGCTGCAACATGTTCTAGGAGCTTGCAGCAAACGCCGGTCAGCGATATTGGACGATAATTTTCAGTTATCTGTCTATCTCCAGACTTGTGCACCGGTATAACCTTTGCCGTAAGCCAGTCATAAGGGACTCGGCCTTCTGCTAGTGACGCGTCAAATATAATTTTTAAGTAATGCGCAACCTATTCCGCATACCTGCGCAGAAATGCGTTCGGTGTGTCATCGGGGCCTACTTATTTTTTGACGTCAATGTTCCGTAGAAGAACTACAATTCCCTCATACGAGACTTCAACATCTGGCATCTCTTCCAAGCGAAGCAATGGAGGGAGTATGGATTCAATACTGGATTGTGACGGAACAGAAAACACCGACTGAAAGAACTCGTTGTAAGAAGAAGCAATCACTGCAGGATCAGTAACTACTATGTTATTGACTACAATGCTATGCGACTCGTGATCTATGATCTCATGAAATCGGTCAATTTTTCTTGGTAATATCTATTTTTGGCTTCAGTAATCATGGTACGCAATTGTACAGACAACTCAGTTATTTTTGCAGGGTCTTTTGTTAGTTTCCGTACCCGCCGTGGTTGCTCAGTGGCTATGGTGTTGGGCTGCTGAGCACGAGGTCGCGGGATCGAATCCCGGCCACGGCGGCCGCATTTCGATGGGGGCGAAATGCGAAAACACCCGTGTACTTAGATTTAGGTGCAAGTTAAAGAACCCCAGGTGGTCCAAATTTCCGGAGCCCCCCACTACGGCGTGCCTCATAATCAGAACTGGTTTTGGCACGTAAAACCCATATTATTATGTTAGTTTCCGTCTCTGGCGGCTTATTCTACGTTGTAGTTGGATGATTTCCCTGTTGATGCAAGGGTTCCGTTTAGTTTTCCTTCTTTTACGAAGCGGCACGAATTTGCCAATACAATGGAAAATAATATGCTTGAACGATTCCCACATGGTATTGATGTCACCTCGAGAACCAAAATTGTCCAGGGCAAATGACAAGTAGTCAATGATGCTTGTGTCATCGGCTTCGAAAAATTTGGGAACATATGTAATCGCCTCTTTACGTTTTGATATTGTCTCGTTATGTGCTATCTGAACGAAGACAACTTCACGGTCTGAGATACCTTTCTTAATTGACACTTCAAACTGGTCAAAGCGCCCGTCAAGGAATACCAGATCCAGGATAGATGAACTTTCCCCTGACTTTCGCGTACTTTGACGACCAACTTGTGAAAGGTCATGAGTGAATGCAATGTCAAGGAGCAAATCACAGTGTGCCTCTTCCCGCGACTCTGTTGCGAATGTGTCCCAGTTAATTGCAGATAAATTGAAGTCACCGGT
Organism: Dermacentor silvarum; assembly: GCF_013339745.2. Taxonomy (NCBI): domain Eukaryota; kingdom Metazoa; phylum Arthropoda; class Arachnida; order Ixodida; family Ixodidae; genus Dermacentor; species Dermacentor silvarum. The sequence continues at coordinate 451,130,017 of NC_051154.1, read as the reverse complement.
TAGGAGTAGCCGGCAGCTGCGCTTTTTGTTTGCTTCTAAGTAACTGAGAGAAAGATGAGTTTGGTGGTCGGTAAACTGTACCGAAAAGGACTGGTGATGTTCCAATATTCATTTCACACCAAAGACTTTCGTGTCCTGGGACACCGCTTAGTGTTTTGAATTCAATATTTTCTTCCTGTATTATTGCAACGCCACCTCCTCGAGATTGTCGATCCCGACGTACTATCTTGTATCCGGGAGGTATTATCTCATTATCCTGAATCACTGAGCGCAACCATGTCTCTGTGATCGTAACATCGTCAGGATCATAATTGACTAAAATGTACTCTAAGCCTGCAGTCTTATTCACGATACTTCTAGCATTAAAGTTAACTAGACGAAATTCATTTTGCCCTCACTGTTTCGTTCAGTCCTGGCTTACTGCTGACAGAGTACTCTATTACGCTTGACCTTGACTCGACGGTTCTTTTCGTAGTCCCAACTGTACATATCAGCATCGATGAACAGCTTATCATAGTCAAGACGCACGCGATGTCCTTGTTTTCGTTCATCCTGCGCAGAATTCCAAAAAAGCTTGCGTTTGGCAACTGTTTCCTTGCTGTAGTTATCAGCAATAGATATGCCAGTTCCCTTTAGTTTTTTACAGTTTTTGTATACTTTTGACTTTTCTCTGGAATCGTAAAGCTTTAAAATAACAGGTCGCGGTTGCTTACTCTGCCATTTCCCGATCCTATATATTCGTTCAACAGTGTGCAGAGTTACGTTCAGCTGTTTATCAAATAAATCGGTTAGCACTTTTGTAGACAGTTCTTCTGTTGTTTCTCTTTCGCCCTCTGGAATTCCGAAAATCATGAGGTTATTTCGTCTGCTTCTGTCTTTGCACAAGCACACAAGCCTATCGATGCACAAGCCTATCGTGCATCGCTTTTACAGACGCGTTCAGGGTTTTGTTTGTCTTATTCAACTCGACTATCACTTTGCCTTGGCCCTTAACAACCTGCACCGCGTTCTCAACCAGTTTTATTCTTTCGCCCAAGGCGGCTAAATCCGTTTTGATGACTTGTTGCCCGTCAAGCAGTTCTTTCAAGAGCGCTGCTGTGTTAGGACCTGGATTCGTCTCAATGTCACCAGACAACAACAGGCATAGAGAAGCGAATGACAAATAAAGCACTTTTGGGCACAGCAGCACTACAATGAAGCGATTATCATTCTTGTAACCATAATACGAATAGAAACCAACCTGTTCAAGGAACAGAAGACGAGTTACAGGTGACATGGCTTCTGCGGTGCCACCGTGCCCACTGATGCAGGCTGCTGAATCCGCTGCCTTTATAGGACAGGACGAAGTTCCCGTGATGCTTCCGTAGAATCTGGGGCCGAGGGTGTCGCTGACAGGCACTTCCCAGTCGAGGACGGCCATATCAGGAACCGGTCCGGGGATACACGTGTTGTATGTGTTCCAATGGCAAGATGCGCAGATCAACAGCACCTGTTCAAGGAACAGAAGACGAGTTACAGGTGACATGGCTTCTGCGGTGCCACCGTGCCCACTCAAGTCTTGTGAATGTAGCGTGCGCAAAGAAGCAACTCGTTGGGCCTCTTCAGCAAGAGAGACGGATTCGAATATACAAAGATTATCGTGGTTTGAAAACGGGAAGATAGTGTCCAGTGTATAACGCGGCGGATGAGCATAAAGAAGAAAGAAGGGACTGTAGCCCGTAGTTTTGTGCTGTGAGGTATTGAATGCGTATGTAATGAAAGGTAGCACGCTGTCCCAGTTCTTATGATCGGACGCGACATACATGGACAGCATGTTAGTGAGGGTTCTGTTGGTGCGCTCGATAAAGCCATTTGTTTGTGAATGATACGGGGTGGAATGTCGAAAACTTGAAGCACATAGACGGAACATCTTTTCGACCACGTCTGCAGTGAACTGGCGCCCACAATCGCTGATGACGACTCTGGGAGGTCCATGTCGGAGAATGACGAAACGCAGCAGAAAAATACACACTTCGGTGCCAGTAGCCGATGGTATAGCAGCTGTCTCACAGTAGCGTGTCAAGTGATCGGCACACACTACAATCCCGCGATTCCCATCAGATGACCGCGGGAATGGACCGGGAAGGTCGATGCCGACTTGCACGAAAGGAGTGCTTGGGGGTGGCGCTGGATGTAGTCGACCAAGTGGAGCGCTCGTCGGACCCTTGTGACGTTGGTACTCGTTGCAGCTGGTCACGTACTGGTCGATCGTCTGACGCATTTTAGGCCAGTAGAACCTTTCTTGCGCGTAGTAGAGCGTTCGCGGCAGATCCCAAATGACCAGAAGTTGGATCGTCATGCATAGCGCGCAAGATGGAAACACGGAGATTCTCCGGGACCACCAGGAGATATCGTGGGCCTGTAGTAGAATAGTTCTTTTTGTATAGTACTCCGTCCCGAGCGCAGAAACGAGTGGATGGTGCTGATTTCCTGGCAGTAGTGAGCAGTGGTTCTAAAGTTCGGTCCTCTCGCTGCTCGATCTTCAAGGTATTAATATCAGGAAATCCTGGTTACAACGATGCGATATAGCGATCGAAGTTGTCCGCTTCGCAGTCTGTTGTCGGAAGCGGCAGACGCGAGAGGCAGTCAGCGTCGGCGTGCCGTCGGCCGCTTTTATAAGAAACGGTAAAATCATAGTCTTGTAAACGAAGTGTGCAACGCGCAAGCCGACCTGACGGATCACCGAGATTAACCAGCCAGCAGAGAGAATGGTGGTCTGTCACCATGGTGAAGGGGCGTCCGTACAGGTATGACCGGAAGCGCTGTACTGCGAAAATCACTGTGAGACATTCTTGCTCTGTGACCGTGTAGTTGCGCTCGGACTTGCTTAAGGAGCGACTCGCATAGGCAACGACGTGTTCTTTGGTGTCGACGCGTTGAATAAGGACTGCGCCGACTCCAATAACGCTAGCGTCCGTATGAACTTCTGTGGGAGCAGCCGGGTCGAAGTGTCGGAGAATGGGTTGGGACGTCAGAAGCAACTGGAGCTCACGAAAACTGGCCTCGCATTCAGGGGTCCATTCAAAAGGAACGCCCTTCTGAAGGAGGCATGTAAGCGGATACGCGATGTTGGCAAATCCATGAATAAACCGGCGGAAGTATGAGCAAAGGCCCAGAAAACTGCGCAGCTCTTTTACTGAGCGAGGTGAAAGGCGTATGTGATATGCCATCCAGAGTGCAACAATTTTTCTTGAGATTGCTGAAACATGATTACACGCTGAGATTTATTCCTAGCAAACAGATGGCCCTTGCTGATATGTTGTCCCGATCACCTGTTCCTGGACTCAAGGCAGCTGCAGACGCAAGTGACATCGAGATCCATGCCATCACTGTCGTATCAGCACTCGTAAGTGAAACGACAGCTAGAAAACTTGCACAGGAAACCGCTCTCGATCCGCATCTTGGCACTGTGTTAAGAAAGCTTACGAAGGGATGACCTGTCGACGGTGCCCTGAAACGAGTGGCCGCCGAGCTGTCCGTCGTAAACGGCATATTATTAAAAGGGACGAAAGTAGTCATACCGACAAGCATGCGCGGTGACATGCTGGAACGGATCCACGCAGGCCATCTGGGCCAGGTAAAGTACGAATCTAGAGCAAGGAAAATTGGCCGAACATAAACTTGGACATTCAGTCCTTGATTGAAAGATGTCCAACCTGCAAGACACAAGCTTATAAGCAGCCATCGGAGCCTTTAATCATGCAACCGACGCCTACTCAGCCATGGTACCGTATCGGTGTCGATCTCTTTCAGTACTCAGGAATGGATTATTTGTGCGCATACGACTCGATGTCCAATTTCCCCGAGGTAGCGCTACTGCCCGAGACTGATATCGATAGACTGAGTGTTTTCAAGGTACGGCATCCCAGCCGAGGTTTGTACAGACAACGGCCAGTTAAACAGCCAAGAGTAAATATTTTTGCAAAGCGTTACGACTTCAAATTTGTGACATCAAGCCCGCAGTATCCTCAATCAAACGGGCTCGCAGAGAAGGGTGTACAGGTGGTGAAACGTATTCTAAAGAAAACAAAAGCTGCAGGAGAGTGTTTTTGCTGGGCTTGTTAAATTACAGGGCGAGTCCTGTTGAAGATGGCCGGTCTCCTGGGGAACTGCTGCAAGGAAGGCGGCTGCGAACACCATTGCCGGACTTCAATCCAATGTTAGCGACTCTCGTCAAGAAACACCGGCAAAGTAGTCGTCATAGGCGGACCTTACCTGGCCTCAGCGACAATGACTCGGTAGGCTTGAATGGAACATGATTAACCAGGAAAGCCAAGGCGGTCGGATCTGCCGGCCCACGATCCTTCTATGTGTGCACATAGAACAATACTGTGCTGAGGTGCAACCGTCAGCATCTTCTGGCGACGAAAAACCACATGAGGTTGGCTCATCAGACGACGAAGATATGACCGACAGCTAGACCCCATTTCAAGGTGTGGCGTCATCTACAACTGCAGCCTCGCCCGTGGTAGCTCCACAGCCATCGCCTCAACCATTTCGACGCAGCCGACGACAAACGCGGCAGCCAGAGCGTCTGGGTTATGACCAGCAGTTCCAGCAGACGAGCCAGCGGTATTAATGTCGTCTTGTAATTACTGTTTGGAAGGAGGATGTATCATATCTGATGAAAGCGCATGGCGCTATCTACATGCACGATTTCCACGTGCCTATACCAGCCCCTCACTGTTACTAACTCTTTCCACCTTCGACTATAAATAACGACGCAGAATAAATGAGTTCGTGATTTGTTTCTTGACAACCCAGCTGTCCATTATGTTCGTTGCACACACGAACGAAACAAATTCAACGCCGCTGAGAGGTCATTCGAGTTATGAACTCCTCACGGGCAAGCGAGTGCGTTGAGACGCTTGGTGCGTTTTCATTTGACCTTCCCCAGGCGCAGTTAGAACGCCGGCGAGAGCTTACGCGGAGAAGGAACGCGCGGGAAAAAAGAAACATTTCACCTAAGGGACTTTAATGCTTTCTCATCCCCCGTTGTAAGGAACCCTGATCTCAATTCGTAAAGTTCTTCTTTCAGGAGTTTTACGTGCCACACAGACAGACAAAAACCGTGATCTTCAGCCATGTCGCAGTTGCGGGACAATGAGTAATCTTTTGGAGCCAAACGCACTTCGCGTCTCTGGAGGCGTGCTAATTCACGACGCACGAGCCTTGGATACGTCGTGGATAGCAGGACAGCATGACGACGCCCACATCGTAGGCGCAAATGCACTTCGTGCGTCTGTAGAAATGCCGTCAAAGAATTTTAAAAAATTCTGCGACAAGCACTTCGAGGTTGCTTAAGGGATACGCAAACAAAATCTAAAAATTTTACGAAAATACTGCAAATTAATCGTAAGTATGTGATTACTAGAGGCCGGATCTTTAGACATTAAAAAGCGCGTTTTAGGCGCCAAAAATAGGCAGGCAAAACAAGGTTTTAGGCCTCCAACGTCGTAAATATAGGCAAAATAAATTTTTGCATAAATGCAAATAATTTCAGACGAAGAGGTGCGCGGCCTATATCTACGATAAGAAAACAAGAAATGTTATTGTCTATGATGGCATACAGGCGCCAACAGTTGAACATAGCCGTGCAATTGTCCCATAAAACTGCTGGACTAATGAGGATCAATTGGCTTCATTCAATAAGCACGCTGCTCATATTCATGTTTAATGGCCACTGTACTCGAGCGTCGCATATAGTGAAACAGGCATGAAAAAAGAATACTTGAAAGGTGGGAATACTGATTAGAAAACCGATACTTTGTCTGCTTGACGCAATTGACTTAACACACAACAAAAACAGACAAATAACAAATGCCAGAGAGACTACGATTTATTAAGAAATTAGCAAGTTCTTACGTGAGGACTGTTAGGTACAACTCTTTGCAATTTCCTCATATACAATGACATTATCCAAATTGTACAGGCTAGACGTCCCAACACTGCCAAATACACTTCCGCCCATTTGAAGTGCACATTTTTGAAGAAATCTGTTTGGAGAGCACGCGGAACTTAGTCTAAGAATCACTGTGAAGATTGTGGAAACAATAGCGAACTACCAACATCTCCCGATTTTTGGATTCAAAATTGTGCCTCTTGTCACTCAGAATGATCCCGTACGCTGAGAAGGAACGCCCGACGGCTGTGAACACCTTAAAAAGTAAATTGCAAACAAAACAAAAGCCACGTGCACATCACATTTTTCTTTCTTCTTTTGCTCTTCACTCTCCTTTCCCCTGACGGCTCTGCGCGGTTTCGCATTCGCCGACCGCTCGCGCAATGTCAGCGCGGCGGCGTATGCTGGCCGGCGGGACCTATTTCAATGCTGCTAGCAGTTGTTTTCCGGGAGTTGGTTGAACTAAAGGACTAGGTTGAACCCCATAGAGTTTCGAACAGTCAATGTTGCCCGGTAACATAAATAACGGTCCCTAACTGCACTCGAAAGCGAAACTTGAGGCTAAATAGTGTTCATATAGGCGCCGATATTGAAAATAGGCATTTATAGGCGTTTATAAACATTTAGGCACAAACGCCAATATAGGCATTTATAGGCACTATAAAAACACTATAAAGGCCCTCCTTAACATCTAATTCATGCTCATATATGAAAGTGGGGTGATAGGAGCGCAAGGAACAAAAAAGGCATTTGCCTCAAATCCGGTCTCTAGTGATTACACCGAAAAGAAGTAGTCACTTAGCTCATTTTTGAACCGATGGCTTTATTTTTGGCGTTTTTGTGAGCGCACGTCTCGCCGCCCGACCCGCGGGAGTTGAAAGGCGTGGCGTCACGACACCCTCGTCGAATAGCCAGCCGGCCGGCCGCGGTCATTCGAAGTGTGTCGCCGCTGCCATCGCGAGCATGGATTCGAGTTCTGGTGCCTCTACCAGCGATGAGTACACGTCTGAAGACGAGGACCATTCCAACTAGGCAAGAAATATTACCGCTTACGGTTACGAGCCTTCCGCGTCAATCGACGAAGAGCAGGCGGCCGTGGAAGTGCCAGTGAGGTTTTCACGAACCGTAGCGCGAAGATTTCGCTCTGCACCAGACACTTGTGCATGAATTATTTGTCATTTCCTCTGTAAACATGCTTTTTCAAGAGCGCACGCAGGCGAAGCAGCTGCGGGGTACTTCAGCACTGCGTGGATGACTCAATAGTAGTTTATACCGTCGCCGTGAGCAACTGCTGTGAGGTATCAGTACCTCCGAGACTCTCACGTCCACTAAGTAAGTAAGTAAGTAAGTGAGTGGTCCTGATCCCTTTTGACGCAGGGCAGGCGTTTGTCAACGCCACAGGAGACGTAAAGAACAAGAAAGGAAGAAAGTGAGGCGTATAAAGCAAAGAGAGAAAAAAAAGAGAAAAAAAAACACAATACACAGTTCGTCACAGTCTTTGAGGCCGTGTGGTTGGTCCGGTTCACTGTTCACCAGTCGTTTCGGATATCACCAAAGCCAGTACGATCCGATCCACCAGCCATGCCTGGGTCAAGTCAGCGCACCCCCCGCGACGTCCCATCCAACAGCGTTGCCACTACCACAGCCGCCCGACAGATGGCACCATCTGTCTGGAGTTCTCCCCAGTTTTTTCTGCTTTTAGCCTGTGGAGAAGCAGAGCTGTGTGTATGTCTGCCCCACTGCTATGTAGGACTGATCTCGTGAGTCGCGCTCGCGCTCGCTCGCCTTGTATTGCTTTACTATGCTTTGCCATCATTTTTAAAGACATTACTGCCTCCGTGCCGAGCCTCGGGCATCTCGCCCCAGCCTCGTCCTCACACTGCTCAAGAAGGCTGCAAGTAGTAGTAGTGATATTATTGAAGAAGAAAATGACGCTTATTTCATTTTCTTCTTCAATAAAATCACTACTACTACTTGCAGCCTTCTTGAGCAGTGTGAGGGCGAGGCTGTGCAAGTGAACGAAAACAGTACCGACATCTTTTCGCCTCCTCTATTCAATAGCGCTGCTGATCATTTCTGCCTTGTGTTTTCGTGAGAAGACCGATGGCACAGCGTCAGGCTTTAGGCGTTGCCTTTTGAGCGTCATGCCGAGGCTTTTCAGCTCAGCCGGGCTGGCCACATAATCATCGCCGACAAAGTGGTCCGTGCTAATGAAGTCATTTTTTAGAGGTCTCCAGGCTGGGCTTGATGGCTGACAGGCAGGTATCCAAAGTTTACGCACCTTCTCGTCTCTGGGAAACGTGTGCGACGGCGTGTCACGACTGACAGTGCTGTTATAACAGCAATGTCTGGGCATTTCCTTCTGCCACCACGAACGCGGGAAGGCGTATGTAAGACGCACCACCTGCGTGGAGCGCTGACGGGGATAATGTTTCAGATGGACCATGTGCGAAGAACGCTGAAAGGGTTTAAACAAGCGCTGCAAGGGACCGACACCACCGGAAACACTGCGACGGCTGTGGCTGACCTTGGCCGCGCGCGCGCGGGTGGGTGGTATGACATCAAATTTCCGCTTCTGCCTGCGGCCGCTTGGAGGCAAGCTGCAACAGAAAATCGCAAAAAAGAAGTTTCTCGTTCTTTTTTTTCACAGCAGCTTGTTGTGTTCGTCATTTTCAGCAGTTCAAACTTTGTTCCGACGCAAAAAACCACCCGCCAACTTTTGTGTCCGTATACCTTTAAGCTTTGCCTTTAAGAGTGGAAGGCGATAGCATTGAAAAATCCCTGACTGCTTCTCATGCTTACCGGCAACGGCAGCTTTTGTAAGAAGATTTCACATAAAAGGCATGCACTGTCGGTGTTTTGTTTCATGTCATTTGTTTGTGGGCAGTCATTCTCAAATTTCCGAGGAATAACTTTGTGAAGAATGTCAGACAAGGTATGAACAACTTTAGTGATAGAATGGTGTGGCAGTGTAACCTACATATATCGCATGTCATATAGCAAAGGGTGGCATATACATATACCAAAATATAATTTCCTCTAACGGACAAAGCCGCTGACGCCGACGCGTGATTTTCTTGGACACGTCGCTCTTAAAGCTATCGCGTTATAAAACTAAGGCGCTACAAGGATTCACATGCCCGGTAACTCTTCTATGTAGATGTAGAACCTTGTGATCTACTAACACGTACCCACTCTGGCGGACTGGCCAGGCATCCGCTATGTTAAAGTGTAAAATAATAAGTAAATTTCATAATAGGTGTAAGCTTCATTTGAAAGATAGAGATTGGAGAGCTTGCATGATTCTATGAAAATGAAAATTTTGCAATAACCATAAAATTAAAACAATTCAAATTCAATTATGGTGAAAGAAAAGGAGGCTTAAAAGTTTGTATTCAGAGTTTAAATCTCATTGGTACTAAAAGAAAATCTTGAATGGAAGCGCTAACCTTCAGTCCGTAAAAGACGAAGTTGGCCGAGGAGCGAAATCTCAGGGAAAACGAGCCATAAAAGAGGACCCTCATCATCATCGTCAGAGACGTGTGATGACGTGCCAGCAAGAAGACTGAAAAGAACGTTTAAACGCGCCTCAAAGCCGCCATGGCCACAACCGAGGCATGACCGGGCTTCCTGATCACGTCCCAGATATGGCTGCTTCCTGATAGACCCGACCAGAACACGTTTGGCGATGGCTACTCGCCAGCACCAGAAGAGGCATTCTTGGAGCCGGTGGAGGTGCCATGGTACCTTAAAGCCCAGGACGAGGACTATAATCAGCGGCATGCTTACGACTACAACGCCTACGAAAGAAGCCACTGTGCTTCTCGAAATGACAATGACGGCGGCGTCGTTGGAACAATCTGCGAACGGAACAACCTTCTGTTTGGCAGTGACGGACGCTCTTCCCGACCACCTGTGTGCCATACCTCGGCTGGAGGCGACCGCATGGAGTCGACGGAGGCAACGCGTCGTTCCGTGGAGGCTTCCGTCCATGTTCGGTCCTTGGCAGCGGCCGCCGCTGCTGCAGTGTGGATCGCCGCCACCGTGGGCCGTTCGCGGCCATCCAACGCAGTGGAGGCCATTCCCCAGGAGTGGAACTCCTGCGCAGACATCATTTGTCTTCAGAGAAGGACGCGGCGGCCGGGGCGACTTCCATAACCGACCTCCTCCTTGCCGTCAGGGTGACTGGGTGCACAACCGACAAGCCTGTCGCAGCGCGCCGTACGTTCCACGCCAGTCACCACGCAGCTCCGGCGGCATTTCAGCGAATTCGCGCGATAGATCGGAACGTCAGCGGCCTCATCAGCGGTGCGACAGCTTTGCCACTGCAAGGAGGACTCACTGTGAGATTTCGTTTCTGCGAAGTCAAGTGATGTTTGGAGACGAGAGGGAGAGCGAGCAGCAGATGCAGCGCAAGAGGACTTGTCGTGGCTCGCTTAGGTCTGGTGACGACGAACGTCGTGAAGGTGGCAGCAAGCGGGAGAGACACCGTGCAGAAGCCGGGCCTTGTGGTCGATGCGAGTCGAGAGACAGGCGGAGCACTGCCGCTGTTGCTGCAGGCGTGGTAAAGAGAAGCGCGAACGAGTCAGACGGCTTCAGAGGCGGCTTGCGAGGCACATACAGGGATGGGACAAAGACCTACGTCCAAACAGACCGTCCCGGCTCTTCCGAGAGCAATGGTGCAGGCAAGTTCTCCACGATGGTCAGGTCAGCTACTGATCGTGCTAAGAAGAAGGAAACAAAACAAGCTTCTAGAAGGAAAGCTGCCGATACCGGGTCTAAGGCGCTTTCCAATGCGCTTCCCCTAAGCGAACCTTGCGGGACAAACCCCGCAAGGGCGACGGCAAGTCTGCTTCGAAGGAAGCAAACGAGCTCGATAAACATACGGCGTTCTTCCGCACTTCCAGCGGAGACAGGCGCCATCATTTTACGAGTCATAACAGAAGGGTTCCGGCAGGTCGTAGAAATCGGTTTAGTTGTGGCGCAGAAGAAAAACTGGCACCAGTAACAAGAGCGGCATTCCGCAATGCACGGAGAACGTAGAAGCTTCCCTGGCACTGGCCACAAGGCCAGTTCATGAGAATACACAGAAAGTTGTCAACACTGGTCCTGACGCAGAAACTGGACTTCACAATACACAGATTCCCTCAAACGCAATGCAAGCCCACCCGGTTCACGGAGTCGCGTTCACTTCGCCCAGAGAGTGCGACGACAACAAAGAGGAAGACGTCCTCGACATAGGTCCTGACGCAGCAGCTGGACCCTCTAATAGCTTTGACAGAAACGCTGTGCCGACTGACCTACAGGCCCCATTCGTGTGTCCGCCGAAAGGCGCCGCAGCCGCGGTCATTCAGTGGCTGTAATCTTCGTTTCTAGACACCGACATGACCTGCATCAGTTGCCAGGGGAACCGAAATCGGGAAACAGACGCTCCAGCCGCTTCCGCTTTGTTTGAGTTGGTCGCTGAACACGAAACACAACCTTGCACTGCGATCATTTCATTGTCCACCGAGGTGGACTGCGAGTGAGAGACCGAATCTTTTCCATCGACAGCGCCTGGTGTTATCAACGACGACGAACTCAACGACGATGTGATCGTGTTGTCCGAGTACTTCCCCGGTCGCGACACAGCGTCCCAGGTACGCCGCAGCAGCGTGACGACGTTGGCTTCGTTGGACGTGTCTACGGTGACGACGAGTGCCTCGGTGGAAGACCAGTGACCCGGGTCTCTGCCAGCCGGCCCTTAATCTGCTGCGAGAAGGGCTGTATCCCTGACGGCAGACCTTCTGTTTAAACTGAACACATACAGGGCTCTGTACGTGGTGGAACTGTGCCCGGACGAGGAAGCGAAGCAGCAGGTACTCCAGCTTTACAAGCAAGGCAGGCGAACTGCCAGGATGCAGGCGTACGCGGCCGAGATCCGCAGGGTGGCGCGCCGCGTGGTCGAGCGAAAGCGCGTTGTGTGGAAGGACCTGACTGTTGTGCTCCGTCGACTGGCGAGGGTGCAGTAGGGTGCAGTGGGTGGTTCCGGAGGCCGGAATCGGAGCTCGAGTTAAGATCAAGCAGATTCGCGTCCCTGAAAGCCGCCATAATATTTAAACAAGTGAAGTGCTTCTCCGGCCGATAGACATGGTGCTGGTGTGGCCGTGTTTGCGCAGCGCAGAAGTACCGATTAAAGCTGCGTAAAGCTGGTTCGTGTATTTGTATGTGTGTTTTGTTGTCATGCTTTACTTTAAGAAGGTTGCTGACATCATCAGTATTTATTTTTGTAATGGTTCTTTAGATTTATGACAATGTAACTATAGATATAAATTTTACGTAAAAGCCTTACTTTTGAAACAGCAGATTTAGGTTAGGCTTTATGTCAAGGTTGATAAGGGGATTTATTAATAGAAAGCGACAGGCGAAAAACCAACGCAGCTCCAAGGGAACAACGATGTCGACGCCAAGAGCTCGTGATCTGAGTTCGCGTTCTACATTGATGATAACGCCCCTCTACTGCTTGCTTCCTGTTCTTCTGCATAACAATAACCCCGGTGGCGAAGAGGAGCCACGCTGGGGACTCAAGGCGATGAAACGATGAGAGGGTCGTGATGTGGCTGACGTGAACCATGTCGCGGCCAAAATGGCGCTTGTCCAAGGAGGGGTTAACTGCTCAATTACATAAGCGACAGGAGACCCGCACTCGATGACGCGGTATGGCCAATGATACTTAGCAGCAAACTTGGGAGTGAGGTCAGGAGAGTTGAATGGCTGTCTAAGCCAAACGAGGTATCCAACGGCAAACCTCTGCACATGCTGATTGTTGCGTGGCGATCTTTCTGGAGGGCTTGGCTGTCGGACTTGAACGTGCGGGCCAGCTGACGACACTCTTCTGCATGCTGTGCGACTTCAGAAATCGGACTGAATTCGGAGGCGTCAGGGCGGTACGGTAATATTGTGTCAAGTGTAGAGGACGGTTCAAGGCCATATAAATGAAAAAAAAATGGTGAAAAGCCAGTCGTAGACTGTGTCGTGGTGTTAATGCATAAGTCACGAATGGGAGAACGACGTCCCAATTGGAGTGGTCAGAATCGATGTACATCGAGAGCATATCTCCCAGCGTGCGGTTGACACGTTCCGTGAGGCCATTGGTTTGAGGGTGGTAGGCAGTAGAAGTGCGTTGAACAATACGGCACAAGCGGAGAAGCTCTTGTATGACGTTGGACAAAACACACGGCCTGTATCGCTAAATAGTTCCCGTGGTGCACCATGACGGACTATGGAATGGCGCAAAGTGAAGGAAGCGACGTCACGAGCACCAGCCGCAGGGAGTGGAGCTGTTTCTGCGTATCGCGTGAGATTGTCAACCACGACAATTATCAGCGATTGCCGGCAACAGAGCACGGAAGCGGTCCATAAATGTCGATCCCAATGCGTTGAAAAAGGGCGGGCAGGACATGGTAAAGACTGCAGCTTACCAGGTGTATGGCGAAACGTCTTCAGTTGTTGGCATGCGTGACAGGACTGAACATATTTACGGAGAAATGTGTACATCCCACGCCAATAGTAGCGTTGGCGCAGCCGCTGATATTCAGCCCGCCAGCATGGGCACGTTGCGGATCAGCAAGGAACTATGCACAAACATCGGTTCGCAAGTGCTTGGGTATGACAAGCAGCCATTTACTTCCATCCGCCTGGTGCATGGCGTATTGCGAAATGCACGGCTTGGCGACGAAGGCCACAGGGTTGGCTAGCGGGTGAAGAGGCACACAGAACTTTCAAGAGCGATGCAATTCACGGGTCCTTGCGCTGCTCTGAAGGCATGTCTGTGGTGGTGAGAGCATCCAGGGAAAAGGCGGCCGCTGAAGTTGGGCCTTCGTCGGATTGCACGGGTGATCCAGAGAGCGCATCCACGTCAGAATTTGCGACCGGATCGGTAAACAACGCGAACATTGAATTCTTGTATACGAAGAGCCCAAAGACCGAGGCGACCAGAGGGATCTTTGAGGGCAGCCAACCAGTCGAGTGCGTGATGGTCGGATACAACGTCGAATGGCCTGCCGTACAAATAGGGGCGAAATTTTCCTAACGCCCGTACAATCGCGAGACAATCTTTTACGGTGACGGAATAATTTGATTCCGCCTTGGTGAGGGCGCGGCTTGCATATGCCACGACATACAAGGGAAGCCGGGCTAGCGCTGCGCGAGGACTGCACCAAGACCGATACCACTGGCGTCTGTATGTATCGGTTGGCGCAGCAGGGTCGTAATGGCGTAGCACGGGTGGCGAAGTAAGTAGGCGGTGCAGTGTCGTAAAGATGACGTCGCAGGCCGGTGTCCACTGAGAAAGGTCGCTGGGGCCGGCGAGGAGCTTCGTAAGCGGTGCTGTGATTCAGGCTAAATTGCGGGAAAAGCGACGAAAATAGGAGGCCAAGCCGGCAAAGCTTCGAAGCTTTTTGATAGTAGACGGCTTCGGGAACTCGGCAACAGCACGAAGTTTTTCGGGGTCAGGGAGAATTCCATCTTTGGAGACGACATGGCCGAGGATGGTGAGACGGTGAGCCCCGAAGTGACATTTCTTCAGGTTGAGTTCAAGGCGTGCGTTTGTTAGGCAGCGGAGAATTGTGCGTAACCAAGCGAGATTTGAGGTGAAATCCGGGGAGAACACAACGACGTCATCGAGATAGCAAAGGCATATCTTCCATTTCAGACCGTGTAAAAGTCCGTCCATCATCCGCTCGAACGTTGCGGGCGCATTGCAAAGACCGAAAAGCATCACTCTACATTCATACAGGCCATCCGGTGTGACGAACGCGTCTTCGGACGATCACACTCTTCCATAGGGACCTGCCAACATCCCGATCGCAAGTCGAGGGAAGAAAATAATTCGGCACCTTGAAGACAATCGAGGGCGTCGTCTATTCGAGGGAGAGGTTAAACGTCTTTGCGAGTAATCTTGCTGAGGCGCCGGTAGTCCACACAGAATCTGTTAGAGCCATCTCTCTTTTTGACAATTACAACAGGAGAGGACCAGGGGCTGCAAGAAGGCGTGATGACTCCGCGCTGAATCATGTCGTCCACTTCTTCTGTAATGACACAACGCTCCGCAGGGGACACATAGTAGGGGCGCGCTCGCAAAGGAGCGTGAGTCCCAGTGTCAATCGTGTGAACCACTGCATTAGTTCGGCCTAGTGACGCTTGCGGTAAATCAAACGAAGTGCGGAACTCGTGCAGAATGGCAAGAAGCTTCGTCCGTTCAGCCGGAGCGAGGTCGCTGTCTATGGAACGGCGAAAAGTGTCTGAGGGCACGGCGGTGGACGCAAGGTGAGTTGTTAGGGCGTTCAGCTGATCGTTTGTCTCATACTCGGAGGGATCGAGGGGCACGATAACATCCGCGTCAACAGGCTGGATGTGGTCAAGCGTTTCATTACGGTACAAAGTCATAGGGCCTGAGTTGGGGTTGCAGAAAAGTAGTCCGGGATTATCCTGTCGAAACGCGAGGACGGCAAATGGCAGTGACGTGTTGTGTCGGCGACTAAATATGTCAGATGGCGTGAACAAAACGGTGGTATCGGGAAGAGCGGCACAGGAAACTGGAACAATGACGGCACCGCGAGGTGGCAGGTCAATATCGGCGGTGACGACACGCTTGCTATCACCAGGAGCGGGCACATGGGCAGAAGGCGTCTCGAAAAATACAGAGAGCTCTACCTGAGCACGAGCGCAGTCGATAACGGCGTGATTATGCGTCAAAGATCCCACCCAAGGATTAAATCATAAGAGCATGAAGCGAGCACAAGAAACTCAATGCTCTATATTGCGTCTTGTATGAGCACCCTGGCCGTACATGCTGCAACGGGTTGAATAAGTTGTGCGCTCGCAGTACGGAGAGAAAACCCTGAAGGTGGCGTCGTCACTTTACGGATGGGGCGGCAAAACTTATGGCTCATTACGGAAATAGCGGCGCCAGTGTCCACAAGCGCGAAAGTTCGTACACCATAAACAAACACGTCAATAACGTCGGCCAGGGACAAGCGAGGACTTACACAGGTGGTCGACGGCGCAGCTCGTGCCTCAGAAGCTGCGGCAGTCAGTTTTCCGCCTCAAGAGCACTTGACCGGCGACGCATAGGCGAAAGAGAACGCGGCGTGGTGAGGGTGACCGACGAGAAGCGAAAGGTCGGACATCGGAAGTCGGCTTACGATCGCGGGCGTATGCTTCCGGTTCTCGTTCTGGCTGCGTGCGATGAGGAGGTCGGAAGGAGTAAGCCAGATATCGCGGTGCACTCGGGGTCGCCGCGAAAAGCCAGCGACAGAAGCGGGCAACATGACCCGGAATTCTGCAAGCGTAGCAGATCGGTCGATTGTCTGCACTGCGCCAAGGATTTGCGTACTGCGGCTGTAGCCCGGGAAGCGGCGTCAGTGGCGGTTGAACTGGTAGTTTAGGGGTCGATACCGACAGAGGACGTGGCTTCATGACGGCATCTGCATACGTCAGTGGCGCTGCGACAGGAGCACTCTGCTGTTTTTGCTGCCGACTTCACTTCTTGCCTATTTATATGCTTGTCTACTCGAGCCGGCAAATCACCCACTGAGCCAAGATGCGCATATACATATACGCATCTTGGCTCTATGCCTTCGCTTTAAAATAAATTTGAAGCACAGAGTTTACAAATTCCTAACTGCACGAAAGATATCGCAGCTCTGTAAACTGCGCCGGTCAGATCATTTGAAGTGGGCAATTTCGAGCGAACGTGAGGGAAGCAAGAGTTTTCCCGAAAGTCGCGGCCATAGCACCTGGGGAGAACGCTGCGCAAGAAAGCCGGCGACATTGCACACACTACATGGGACGAGCTATCGTTGCGTGTACTGTGTGTTCTCTGCTGTGCTAGGCAATATAGAAGATACACGCATCTTATACCCCCGTATTCACAAACGCACCTCGACTCGACTCTCCACTCTAAATGCTCCTTGAGGGCGGCTTTTCATTTCACAAATCGCCCTCCAGTCGAAACGCGCCTTGAGTGAAGGAAAGCTCGAGCGTTTTACTCGAGAACCTCAAGGTAGCTCCGCAGCTACCTTGAATCGCTCCTTGAGTGAAGTTAGTGCGCAAACATGGCTGCTGTTGTGATCTGTCACTCGTCTCGTCGGCTTTTTCAGTTGGACGCCAGTTGCCTCCGCAGCTTTTCTTTCGTTAAAGATGCTGCGCATATTCAAGGGCATCGTTTTACGGACTAGTGCAATCCTCTGGAGCGCTTCGGCAACGGAGTAATTCTACTGTGGCATCGAGACAGACCGGCCGTCCTGTCAAGAAGACTGCCAGCTAGTGCAGTTACCTGTCGTCTTATTCCGTGCATGAGCCAGTTGATGACCTGCATCCGTGTATTCTTCGTGCGAGTGCTCCGAAACTACTATCAGCGCCAGTGCCGTGTTTCTCGCAGGGGATCATACAAAGCAGCACCATTTGAAACGCTGCACGATACATAACTGCGGCGCACTTCGAACCTATGAAAAGAAAACAACTGCGAAGATTCCTGCCGTTAGTGGGTGTATTGCCTGTGTGCTCGATTGCTGGATGCAGGTCTGGCGGCGCGAGCGCCGGAATTCGCTCCGCCTGAGCGGTTTGTACTCGGGTGCATCACTTACTACGCTATTCCAACGACGGCGAAGCGCACCACAGCAAGGCGAGCTTCTCTAAAAACGACCAGGTGCGTTCACTTTTCTGTTTCTCTATAATTTCATGCAGTTAGTTGCTCTAGGGAAAACAAAAAGTATACTGTAATTCTGAGTGGGACGTGTGGGAGTAGCTGCTTTTTACAGTCGTTAGCAATAATTACCTGAGCCTTGCTTCAAAATATTCAGTTTAATTAGCTTATGCTTAAAGGGATGCGTAATTAGCTTATGCGTAAAGGGATGCGAAAGGAGAGAGAGAGAAGAATAAAAAAGGGAAGGAAAGAAAAGAAATTCACAGACGCACACAAAACAGAACTGTTTCTGTGGGCACTGTCACGCAGTCTGCGAAGGCATTCTTGTGTTGCATAGTGTGAACGTTCCATCCTACGTAACACAGTGCAGAGTCACAATTTGTCACCGAGTCCGGTATCTTTCAAGTAACGCAGCAGTGCCTTCAGGGCGGCTCGCGCCGTTGTTTGTGTAGGCCAGTTTCCAAAGATGTTCTTTTTTGTTATTGGTTGTTTGTCCAGTTGATCTATCGTCGCTGAGTGAGCTGCTCTCTGCGGGTTGAAACGAGGGCACTCACAAAGAAGGTGTGTGATTGTTTCATTACACCCGCAGAATTTGCAAAGTTGGCTATTGACCATTCCGATAAGAAAGGAGTATGCTTTTGAAAATGCTACTCCAAGCCATAGACGGACTAGAAGTGTGCAATCCCGTCGTGGAAGGTTGAATGGAATACGGAGCTGTAAATAAGGGTCCAGGGCATGAAGGCGTGCACTTGTGAAACCGGATGAATTCCATTGCATCATTGTTAGCTCACGCGCAAGCGCGGAAAGTTTTTTCGCTGCGTCGGCTCTCGAAAGAGGAATGGCAACGCAGTTGACGCCATCATGGGCAGATCGGGCCGCTGCGTCCGCTCGATCATTGCCATGTATGCCACAGTGACTAGGCAACCACTGATATATTATATCGTGCCCTTCATCAACTATGCGATGGTGTACTTGTCTTATCTCTGCGACGAGCTGCTCATGTGATCCATGGCGCAGTACCGAGAGTAAACTCTGGAGGGCTGCCTTGGAGTCACCGAAGATTGACCATGGATGGGGTGGTTCCTCCAGAATGAAATGAAGAGCCGCACGGAGGGCTACCAGTTCAGCAGCTGTCGTTGATGAGACATGTGACGTCTTTAGCTGTATCTTGACAGATCTTGCTGGAATAACCACTGCACTTGTAGGTGTGACTGAGCCATCGTCTTAAACATGTACCCGGCCACTGTGAACCTCATGTAAAAGTCCTAACGTGCCCTCTTTCAGGGCAAATGACGGCATCTGAGCTTTCTTCGTGTTTCCTGGGATGGTAAGGCGTATGTCAGGTTTGTGCAGGCACCATAACGGTGAGGATGGTTTTGCTGCAGGCATGTAGTTAGATGGCAACGAGGTACGATTGACAGCAATTATGCGACTGAAAGTTGTGTGGCCTTTCTGTAAGTAAAGATGCAAGATGGTGGGAAGGTAGTCGGGCAACGTGCCGAATTTGCGCCCTGAGAGCGTCGGTGGCTAAGTGCGTTGATATTCGGTGATCTCGCGCTATGAGAATCGTTGCCGCTACACTTCGGAAGACCGAGACACGTCCTTAGGGCTTGAGCTTGTAGTCCCTGGAGTACACGCATGTTTGTTTTGCAGGTGTTGCCTAGCACTGCGAGGCTGTATCTTGCGAAACCGAGGAACAAGGCATTATAAAGCTGCAGCATTGACCGCACCGATGTGCCCCATGATTTTCCACCGAGGAATTTGAGGAGGTGTGTTATGGTCGTTAACCTCTTCTTTAGGGATGAAACGTGCGGGTTCCATGATAGGTCGCGGTCGATAATTACCCCTAAAAGCGGCGTTTCCGTGCGTTTGCAATTGTTTGCCCATTGACACTTACAGAGTAAGGCCTCATTGCCTTCCGAGTGAATGTAACAAGGCAGAATGTCTCTGAAGACAGCTCGGAGTTCTCTTTTCGTACGTACAGTGATGTTAACGTAGCTGCCATTTGTAGCCTTGCTCGTACCTGCAGTCGTGTTACAGCAGGCGCCCAGATGCAGATATCGTCAGCATAGATTGATACTCCAAAGGTGTTGGGCAAGCATCTGACTGAATAGTGTTAGTGTTGAATAGTGTCCGGCTCAACACCCCACCTTGTGGTACTCCACGGAATGTTTGGTGGTGAGTCGTGGTGCCATCCTCGGTCATCCCGAAGAAATGTCTGTCGGTCAGGTAGCTGCATAGCCACTGAAAAGTGCGGCCACCAATTCCGGCTTCAATCAGAGCCTCTATAATGGCATAATGTGCTACGTTATCGTAGGCGCCTTTTATGTCAAGGAACAATGCCGCAGTGAGTCGTTTCAGACGTTTTTGGTGTTGAACAAATGTGACCAAGCCAGCCATAGCATCTGGGTACACATTGTAATTCTCCAGGCACCATTCCAGGCACGTCAAAACCATTCTTTCCATTATTTCCCGATCCAGCTGGCCAGAGCGATGGGGTGGTACGATGACAAATCTAACGGTGATTTACCTGGTTTGAGAAGTGGTACCAAGTGGCTGCATTTCCATTCACGTGGGACCACACCGTTGCGCCAACACTCGCTGTAATGGTTTAGTAGCATGAGTTGCGCCTTCTGGCCAAGATTGCCGAGCGCCGTATAGGTAACGCCGTCTGGCTCAGGTGACAAAGAGTGCCTGCAAGTAGCCAGGGCCGCTTCAAGCTCCTCCATCGAAAACATGACATCCATACGGGAGTCCCGAGACGCAGTAGTGACGCATGGTGTAGGTGCACATTGGGGCTGCGAGCCAGCAAGTCTTGAACAAAATTCTTCAGCAATCTCAATCTCTCTGCAACCTTGGTGCAAAGCGAGAGATTTGAAAGGAACACGCTGTTGCGGTGACAGGCGAAGTCCACGCACGGTCCTCCATATCTGATATAAGCGCTGACGTGGATCCAACGACTCACAGAATCGTTTCCATTTTTGAGATTGGAGCGCATCGATATGCCGCTGAATCTTCTTTTGTATTTGCCTTGCCTCTCTGAGATCGTGGATGGACTTAGTTTTCTGTATCTTCTTTCAGCCCGCCGGCGAATCGCTCGTAAGCGCTGCAATTCGGCTTCAAATTCTTCATATTTCGGGAAAGGCTGAAAACCGCGCGTAGTCTTTTTCATGGCTTTTTGAATTTCGTGTTCCGGACTAGAATGGTTTCTTTCCTGACATACTTCCTCCATGTGTGACCGAAACGCTGACCAGTCAATTCGTTGGAGAGTCGTGGAGGAGTATTTAAATAGTCCATTGATCTTCAGATACGTGGGAATATGGTCGCTGCCATGTGATTCGATGTCTGAGAACCATTGCACTTTTCTTTCAAAACGCTGAGAGGTAAGGGTCAAATCTAGGCAGCTGCTGTGTGTAATCCCTCGTAAATATGTTGGACTACCATCGTTGCGGCAATAAAGGTCGTGCTGTGTTGCAAAAGATACAAGCCTCTTTCCCCTAGATTCCATCTTCAAACTCCCCCAAAGCGGATGCTGAGCATTAAAATCTCCAGTGAGGATCGTAGGGCCGGGTGTCGTGGATAACACGTCGTGCAGTCGTTTAGAGTCGAAGCGACTTGAAGGAGCAATGTAGGCAGCGACGAAAGTGAACGTAAGCTCCTTTGTCTTTATGATTAAACAAACGTACTGCTTGGTATCGTGAGGTGGGATTGGGTGGAATACATCTAATATATACAATGACCTTGCTCACATCACCACAGGTAGAGGACATGAATGCTTCATATCCAGAAATGCGGATGACATTTTGAACGTTCGGTTCACAAATTACGAGGATAGGAAAACGGTTTTTGAAGACAAATTGTCTAACATTTGAAATTCTTGATTTGAGGCCCCGGGCATTCCACTGCGATAGAGAGGCTTTCTTGACTTCCTTGTGGAATGGCAGCGAGGAGCGGGCCATAGTGTTATGCCAAGCTTTCAAGCACTGGAGTGAACGTGTCCAGTACTTGCAGGCCGCTGCGAGCAGCCGGAGTATCCATGTTTGTCAGTAGTAGACGCATGACATTCGTGAGCGACTTCAGCATAGCAATCACTTGCGAATCCTTGTCTCGCATGTGGTCAACTGCAGCGACGTTGGACTGCAAGTGGCGAGTCATGTGCTGTGGCTCTGGTGTTTGGCATGTCTTCGGCAGCGCTGGCCACTCCTCACTTGATGAGGTATCAACAACATGGCTGCTTTTTCCTCTGACATTCGTGCTCTTATTGGAGACAGATGGAGCAGGAGGCGGCGCTGCAGGACGAGTCATCTCCCTCGAACCTGAAGAGGTTTTCGTGGACTTTCCTTTTCTGGAGCGATGTCGCCTTATTGAAGCAGAAGCATCTCTGTGTGATGATCTGACTCTGGCCATTTCACTCAAGATTTTCTGCTCTTTCTTTAGGCGTGGACAGTCTTTTGAGGATGCAGCGTGCGGTGCTTGGCATCCTTGACAATTTGCGCACTTGAGCTCCGTTGCACGGCAGGTGTCAGCGTCGTGTTGTTCGGAACAGCGTGGGCATACCGTTGAATTTCGGCAGACAGCACTCACGTGTCCAAGTCTTTGACATCTTCTGCACTGAAGTGGTTTTGTTACGAAAGGCCGTACCTCATGACGAAAGTGTCCGACCTTCACGTGTGATGGTAGGCAGTCACCTTTAAAGACGAGCTTTACACAGCTCGAGTTGCCAAGGCACCGAGCTTGCAGTAAGGCAATACCATCTGTCATAGGTTTGATTAAAATTGGGAGGTCGCTGTCGCTAATCGATGTATCAATATCGTAAACCACACAAGCCGTGGTTTCGTAGTCCTGCGGAACGACGTAGTGGACATTAATGTTGCCCAGGAGCTTTGCGGCCATCAAAGCATTGATTGCGCTTCGGTTGTGAACATCAATAGCCAGGATATTCTTTCGATTATTAATCCTCATATCTTTAATATCTCCTGGGACAAGAGCCTCCAGAGAAACGGAAACCGCTTGTCGATTAAGGCGGTTGAGGTTGTCTACAGGCCTGTCAGGCATTAAGAGAAGTGTGTGCGCCGATGGCCTTCGCTGTGGCAGAACAGTTCACTTACTTGACAAAGACCGTTCGCTGATGTTTCTTCTCTTGGCCTTCAAGTGTACCACTTCTCGAAGCCTTCATCATCTAAGGCGTCATCGCTTGAGCAGGAGTACAACACAGTGTCCTCACTGCCGGCTTGACTTGGAGGGCAGTTTCTCTTCCTCGGGCCGATTCCTGCCGTGGTAGTCACGTCCCATCGGCGTTCTGTTGACTCCACAACCATTGCCGTAGCAATGGGAGTGGCGTCTCCCATTAAACCACGGGTAATAACCGAAAATACTGCAGCGCGAAAGAACACCGATCTGTCCACGCTTGCAGAACATGCATGTCCCATGCAGAACATGGGGAATAAAAAGAGCGATGAATAAAGAGGATAAGATTAGGAGGTGCGTATATACATGTCCATCCCGTTGAGGTAATATTAGAGTTGCGCATCGAGTCCAGTGGCTTGAAGGAAGGCTATAGTCGCTTCAATGACCACAGCTGCGCTGTTGGCGTCAGGCCAACGACCTAAGACAATCTCGTCAGATATTGGCCTTTTAGCCACTCGTTGAATAGTTGAAATGAGGCTCTGTCGTTCTTGCGCGTACGCTGGGCATGATCAAAATATGTGCTCAAGTGTTTCCGGCACCGGCAGTGATTGCAGTTGGGACCAGTGTCACTGCAGCCGATGCTATGCGTACAACGCCTCGTGAGTGCAACACCAAGACGAATCCGGTGTAACATACTTGTTATGCTCCTCTTCAGTTTATGAGGCATGCGGAACTTCAGTTCTGGATCCCATTTGTGCTGTCGCCTGTTTCAACGATCAGGATTGGTCCAGTACTCAAGTGTAGAGTTCCGCATAACGCACTGAAGCAGGGCATTCGTGTCTGTTCGTGAGAACGCGATGCTTACTTCTGGCGCATTATTTACAGCTAAAAAACGCCCTGTATGTTGAAGCAGCAGTTTGTCATCTTTCTGACTCGGCAAAGTTCCTCGGTGCAGGCACTAGCTTATTGTTTATTAGCAGCCTAATTGCTCACGCGGGTGTGAAAGCGGTGAAATGAAAGGACTCGTAGCGGCGTCAGCGTCCGTCCGCAGCCCCTTGTGTTGCGCCTCTTTGTAGTCGCATACATCTCCGAGTGAAAGCGTCACCGCGACGACATCCGCCAACTCTTTCTCTGCAGCTACACAAGCCGCCACTGCACGTGCTGGGAGCCATGTCGGAAATAAATGAAACGCGTCACGACTGCGTTCGGGAAAAAGAACGGCTGCAATATTAAAGACCCAGTGCGTGGGACCTGCAACATTTTTTAAACGTCCAACACACAAGCGGTCGAGCATTTTCCATGCGAGGCTGGAACTAAACAACGTTGAACGAAAACCTACGAAAAGCGGGAAACTACACCGCACAATATGAAGCCAGCGTGTCATCTGGGACTAGGCAGACCACAGGGCACACTGAAAAGCGAAACAATCCTCGTAGAAAGATCACTGACAACCTATGTCGAGATAAACATCCGTGACGGCAATGAATAGTTCCATACAATTGTTTTGTTGTAGGGAACTCTACGATACATTCACCGGTTCGAGCAAAGGTATACTGCGTGTCCGATATGCGACAAAGAGTGATTCCTGCAAAGCAGTTTTGTTCGCGAGCACACAAGTTTCATGGCTTGAATGCAACCGCCACCACAAGCGACAAAAACAGCTTTCTGCAGCGGTGAATATATTAAACTGATGTCAGATCCACACAATGCACCCCTTGGCTGCTTTATTGCGTACCACCCAACTTAACAAGCATCTACTAAAGTCCACTCAACTCTGCAAGAAACACCAAGAGCGAACTCAACAACCAACACCTTGAATGTGATATACAGCGTGTCCCAGCTATCACGCAGCAGGATTTAAAAAAGAGGAACGGTGTTACGCGAAGCAAACCCAGTGCGTATTGTTTCCAGTGCAGTGGAGTAGCCGCCAGTATTTTTTCTGTTACTGAGATTTCATTGTTTATTGTAATTAATGATCTAACTCGAGAAGTACTGTCCTAATTATCAAAATATCAATGAGAAAGTTGTAGAGCAACATAAAAAACTCGATACAGTTTTCCGTTGCTCAATGCGTGCTACATAAAAGTGTTTTTCCGAGCATGAAAGAAGTCCGCGAATACACGCAAAGTGCCTCGAGCGGCCAATCGTGCGGCAATTCTGCGTGTATTCGCGGGCTTCTTTCACACTCCGAAAAAACCATTTATGTAGCACGTATTGAGCAGCAGAAAGCTGTATCGGGAGTTTTTCATGTTGCTCTACAACTTTCTCATTGACACTTTGATAATTATAACAGTACTTCTAGAGTTAGATATCTAATTACAAATAAGTAATTAAATCTCAGTAACGAAAAAAATTACTGGCGGCTACTCCACTGTACTGGAAACAATACGCACTAGATTGGCTTCGCGTAACGCCGTTCCTCTTTTTGTAAATCGTGCTGTGTGATAGCTGGGGCACCTTGTATATGAAACAGTATTGTTGCAGTGTATGACAACAACGGCGATGTCCTCTCGCAACGCACCTGCTGTTTGTGAAGCACTCGGGTCTGCCCCACAACGAAAAGTCGTTCTTGGCCCTCTGTATCTTCTATACGGAGGGGACCTGTCAACAGACGCACTCGGTCACGCTAAGTCGTCCTGACTAACACTCGGCATCCTACGGCGGAGGACCTGTCGAAAGTCACTGTGCAGCCGAGGGCAGGAAGAGTCTTAGGCGGTCCGCAGGATCAGGTGGACGCCGGACTCAGTAAACACCGGCTCGGAGAGCTCGCCCACTTCCAACGTGAAAGCAGCCTCCTCTAAGCCCATATGCGTAGTACCGCGGCCGAACGCACCCAGGTCGCCCTTCCACTTGGCCGAGGTGCAGTCGCTGTACTCGTTCGCCACATCTTCGAACTTCTTTTTTCCGGACACGATCTCCTCGCGGTAGCGTTTGATGAGCGCGAGCGCCTCGTCTCGCGTCCGGGTGATGTTCAGTTTGCGCCACGAGCGAGGACGGCGCGACTCACGGTGCTTGACGATTATGTGCGAACACCGCACTTGGCCGTATTCGAGTAGACCCAGGAATGCGGCTCGCGCAGGTTCCTCTGGGAAGTCCCACTGGCTCTTCTTGGTGAGCACGTTCAGATAATACACTTCGCCCGTCGATCGACTGCGTCGCACTTCCCAGCCTCTCGGTAGGACGCGCGAAGCGCCTGCGTTTGCCATATTGATAGTCAACCTCTCGGCCACGGTGTAAGATATAACACTGGCGAGAAGCGATCCACCAGATAATGTTGCAACGACGCGTGTCCGTCGGCTCGGTGACGGCAGCGGATACCTATCGGCAGAAAGACGTAACTTCAGTTAAAACGCAAGCGGGAGCTTGCGAGGGCAAGTATGGCTCGCACGAGCAACCAGAGATCAGCGTCTGTAAGCGGCGTCGCGTCGCCGAATCTGCTCGTCAAGGTGATGCCCTCTCCCACACGTTCTCCCCTGATAACGGTGACCTACTTTCACGCGTCACTCAATCATTTCGGATTTCTCGCGAAGCACCACACCAGATTATTTTAGCCTCGCACGCAGGCTGCGGGCGCGCTCCAATACTCTCGACAGCAGGCGCCCCCTCTCGACGTGGACTGCGGGAATCGGCGGACTAGCGTGTGTTTATTTGTGCGTGGCGCTTGTTTGTGTCGTTGCTACTCACGGTTTGAGGGAGTAGCATTGATTTACAAAAGCTACTCGTCGGGGCGACATCATCACTGATGTCATCGGCATTCTTGATTGAAATGCGGCGAGCGCCAATATTTAAAAATTCCGCTCGGCGTTACACTCTTTGTAAAACTTGCAAGGCGAAAGCCTGGTTCAAATTTAGTCATGCATTGAGTTATACATTAGGTTACGTATTAGGTTATACATTATCGAATGATAGGCTTCGCTACAAGTAAAACCCCGTGTGGCGCATACCCGCATATCACGGACTTGGGTATGGAGCACGGTCGAAGAATATTTAGGTGTTGACACTGCGCGTGAGCGAGCGTCCAGATTATGTTCGGCCGCGCGCGGGCGCACCGAGTAGCTCTTCTGCGAGCAAATAGAGGGCGCCGCGGCCAGCGGTCCCAGCGTAGCGGCGCCGGCGGCGTGGCATTCCTCTGCCTCCGCTAAATTTTCGTTCGTAGTGGAGTGAGTAAATCTCAAAGCGCGAAAAAAAATTGTTATTTCACATTGAAGTGAAAACTGTACCAGGCTTCGCTAACATGAAGGTTCCTTGTGCAGGGCATGGATGACGTGAACACGGATCAATCAGGCAGCACTCAAAGCCCACTGAAGTTACCCTCGCGCGCGCAATTTCTTTCGTCCGGTCTAGCCGTTCATCCAAGCATAAAAAATGAAAGTGTTAAGCCCACGTGCTACCCCTTGATCAGAAGAAAATAGTGACTGCACCAGAAAATGTATTTCATGCTTATCGCTGCTTCCATTCACACTCAGAAAACCGTTCAATCATCGTTGCGCGAATTCAATGTGGCCGCGATATAAATTATGAAACGGCGCCAACTTCTGATATGCAATGCACTAGAGCAAAGTGGCTGTTCATGGCTTGAACTTAAGATGAGAATGCACATCAGCTATGTAACAACTCTTTCAAATGGGAATTTATTAGGCGGGACGAAGGCAGGCGTCTATCTTGAATTAGAGCATCACTACCACAGTTTACTGATGAAAACCTGAGCAAATGCCTTTTTATTCGAATTCCACTTCACATAGACCGTGTATATTATTCATTGGGCTTTCGTCCATTGAGGACTGAGTGACTCTTGCAGGATCTAAAAAAGAAGAGGTAACTTTCTTTTGTCTTAAATTGCATATGAGAATGTGCCAATGTAAGCGTGTTTGACAATGCATGCTACAGCCTGTCCACAAATACACTTACACCCACCACACAATAATCCCGTAGACCTTTTTATTGCGATAGCAATTATATAGACACTTCCACCGTATTTCTGCCGTCGGCGTCGCCGTCGCCGTGAGGTTCCGTATAGATAAAATCTTTGCCGCGCGCCGTATGCCCGAGCGGAAGCGTGCGGGGACGCACGCTTTCACGGAGAGTGAACGCACTCAATCTTCCACGCGCAAGCAAGGAAGCGGGAAGCGAGCGCCGGAGGGAGCGGGGGGGGGGCGCATTTCTCGCACCGTCTCTTATCTCCACACGGCTCTGACCTTTATGCGCCGTGCATTCGCCGCTCAGTTTCCATTGAAGCGATAGACCGCACGTACCTTCGCCGCTGCGGCGTATCCGCTTGCTGCCAGAGTTTTGACGGTCGTTGTCTGCAGTCATTCAGTGTGATCTATTCATGTTTGTTTGTGCGCGCTCACACCACGTTTGTTCATTCAGTTAGTAATAGTCGGGCCACATTTTCCAACGCACGCTACACATGCAATGCTGCCCGGATCGGCAGTGCAGCGCTACAGGTGTGTCCCTTCGCACGCGCTGCCCACGGGCAGCGCTTCTCATCAACACCACCGTTTCACACGCGCCTTCTCGTGGTCATCGAGTCTCTCTTCATGTCGGTCTACTTACGCCGCAGCACACCTGCTTACTTAATCAGGTCATGTTTACTACAATTCATATTGCTACCAAAGCCGCTCACCTTACTTCGTATGACATTGCTTTGTTGCTATCGCATTCATTGCTTCGCCCTTAGGGCGAAACTGTGACATTTTTTTTTCATAGACACAATACGAAAAAAACTTGTGCATGAAGCAGCTCGATAATTTTAATAGGTGATAACCATCCCAGAAGCTTGCGGTCTCATACACTCCCACAATGGAAAAATGTATAAAAACATGCAAGCGTGTAATATACACCGCACGCGCATTGTAAAAAAATTCAGTAGCCAGGATGGAACAAATTTGAAAATCAGGCACACATCTGCACAGAAAACAGCAGCATTTTACAGGGTGCACAAATATTTCAAAATATGCAACTGTCACGTAGCTGGACAGAACCATAGTAATGTTGTTGCCGTCCCTTGGAGATACTCAGTTATTTTTTACATTTCGCCTAATTAGATAATCAATCGTATTTATTGATCAGCTTCTCAATTATTACAATTATATTAAAGGTGTCAATGAGAACATTGTAGAGCAACATCAAAGACTCCCGATACAGCTTTGTATTGCTCAATACGCGCTACGTAGAAGTGTTTTTCCGAGCATTAAAGAAGCTCACGAATACACGCAAAGTGCCTCGAGCGGCCAGTCGCGCGGCAATATTGCTGTATTCGCGGGTTTCGTTCACGCTCGGAAAACACTTTTATGTATCACGTATTGAGCAACAGAAATTTATATTTGGAGTTTTCCGCGCTGCTGTACAATTCTCTTGTTCATACTTTTTATGCAATTATAGCATTAAAAGAGTTGATTAATCAATTATGAAAATAATTATCTAATTAAGCGGAATAAAAAAATCATCTGAGTATCTGCAAGCGACGGCAGACAACATTACCTTGGTTCTGTCCAGCTACGTGACATTTACATATTTTCCAATCTTGGTGCATGATAGTAAACCACCCAGTATAATCTTTTACATGCAGCAAAATTTGCACAAACTACTGCGGCACACAGGAGGTTCTCTCTTGCGCAGCGGCTTTCGAGGTTTATTTGATCGTGTGAGGTTCTTTGGACAGTTTGGAAATAAGGTGGGAATCCTTCTATCGAGCGCTCCGCGTAATATTGCCACGTGTCTAGCGCGGCGATGACGACGGCATAAGACACATCGGCACTTATGAAAAACATAGCAAGAAGAAGAAGAAGCAGTGACTAGCGCGCGCTATTTTAAAACCGTCCGTTATTGTTAATGCCTCTGCCGACAAGTTGTTTCGTTTGTCCCTCGAGCTTTCGACGTCGTGACAATATGTCATCGATATCGTATCCTCTAAAAATGGCTGGTGCAGACATGGTCGGTAGGCGTTAGAGTTCGGTCTGCCCTCAGATTTGCACGGCGCCACTGCTCTAGACGACCGCTGTCGGACGGCGCTTTGAATAAAGGCACACGCTCCGCACAAGTCAGGTATCCAGAATTTCAGTTCGGAACGAAGCACTTTCTAGCCATTTCAAACGCCCCTCAGAAGGCCGCTGCCACCTTCGTCGAGGGCCCGTGGCGACAATACCCAAGCACAAGCTCATGAAACGAACGCGAACTAAAAATCGTGCCTTCAAAACAGCGCAACCGCACATGCAAGCAGGAAGACGAAGCAGCGGCAGCACGCACCTTGCCGCCGAGGCTGGGACCGCATACCGCAGCACCCTCTACGACGGCGCCGAACCAGCTGCAACCAAGCCGAACATAATCTGGACGCGATGATAAGTGGTTCTTGAGGGAAAGGGAAAGGTTGACGCTATCTTCTGCAGCCCTTGAGGGAGCACGGCTCAGCGCCAATCTGGACGCGAGCGAGCGGCGCTTTCGCGCGCGTTGGGGGGAGAGTGTCAGCACCTCTCCTTATTCTCACACCGTGGTATGGAGCGAGGTATGCGCCACAGGTGATCGGGTATATGCATTTCCATGGGGACACGTGACATTTTATTGCGATAGCAATTATATGGACACTTCCACCGGAATTCTGCCGTCGGCGTCGCCGTCTTCGTCGCCGTCGCCGTGAGGTTCCGTATAGATAAAATCTTCGCCGCGCGCCGTATGCTCGAGCGGAAGCGTGCGGGGACGCACGCTGTCACGGAGAGCGAACGCACTCAATCTTCCACGCGCAAGCAAGGAAGCGGGAAGCGAGCGCCGGAGGGAGCGGGGGGGGGGGGGGCGCATTTCTACTCTGCCAACAACCGCGCTCGTCACTCGCTCGCACCGTCTCTTATCTCTACACGGCTCTGACCTTTATGCGCTGTGCATTCGCCGCTCAGTTTCCGTTGAAGCGATCGACCGCACGTACCTTCGCGCGCTGCGGCGTATATGCGCTTGCTGCCAGCGTTTTGACAGTCGTTGTCTGCAGTCATTCAGTGTGATCTATTCATGTTTGTTTGTGCGCGCTCACACCGCAGTTAGTAATAGTCGGGTCACATTTTCCAACGCACGCTACACATGCAATGCTGCCCGGATCGGCAGTTCAGCGCTACAGGTCTGTCCCTTCGCACGCGCTGCCCACGGGCAGCGCTTCTCATCAACACCACCGTTTCACACGCGCCTTCTTGTGGTCATCGAATCTCTCTTCATGTCGGTCTACTTACGCCGCAGCACACCTGCTTACTTAATCAGCTCATGTTTACTACAATTCATATTGCTACCAAAGCCGCTCACCTTACTTCGTATGACATTGCTGTGTTGCTATCGCATTCATTGCTTCGCCCTTAGGGCGAAACTGTGACATTTTTTTCCATCCGCGGCGACACCGGGTTTTCGACAAGGCCATTGCTAACTCTTTAAACGACACCTCCGCATGAGACACATAAAAGTTTCGTCTTAATAACTTCTGGGGTTTTACGTGCCAAAACCACGATGTGATTATTATGCAAGCCGTAGTGGACGCTTCTGGAAGTTTCGACCACCTGCGGTTCCTTAACGTGAACTGAGGTCGCACAGACACAGCATTTGCCGTCCATTGAAATGCGACTGCCGTGGCCGGGATCGAATCCCCGTCTTTCGCGTCAGCAACCGAACACCGTAACCACTGCACCAACGCGGCGGCGCCGAGTGATGAGTTTTCAAGAAATGATATGCTAGGAAACCAGATCATGATTAATGTTGCGTGGCAGAAGGGCTCCCTGAGTATTCGCTTTTTTTTTTTTCTTTTTCTTAACAGCGGAGCTGTTTAGGCCAAGCGTTAGTCCATAACGTACGAACAGAAAATGTGGGCCGATCCTAGCGGTAGTGCAGAAAGGGTCCAAGCGCAATGGTACATACCCCCTGTGAACTAGCGAAGCTGAGCCTGGCTAAGTCTAGCTAAGCATGGTTGGGACTTCTTAAGCTTAGTTAGTCATCGATAACCAATCAATAGCTAATTGATAATCGATCAATAATCAATAAATGCCGGAATATGCTGGGGATGACTTGGTAGTGCTTAGGCTAGCCCAGAAACCAGGACTAGCTACATGTCCATCAGCTCGGCTGTCTCTCTAGCATTGCGCCTCCAGTGCAAGCTACGCTAACTTTTTTTAGAGTGTTCAAGCAAGCGCGCTTTGGTCACGTATCGCGTAGCCAACGAGTCTATTATAATTATGGGGTTTTTACGTGCCAAAACCACGATCTGATTATCAGGCACGGCGTAGTGGGGGACTCCGGAAATTTGGACCACCTGAGGTTCTTTAACGTGCACCTAAATCTAAGTACACGGGTGTTTTCGCATTTCGCCCCCATCGAAATGCGGCCGCCGTGGCCGGGATTCGATCCCGCGACCTCGTGCTCAGCAGCCCAAGACCATAGCCACTGAGCGACAACTGCGGTTAACGAGGCTATCAGAGAAGCTTTCAGAGGCGGTTCAAAGAAACAAACAGCGCTTCGCGGCAATATTGTTACTTTTATTGCATCCTTCACTCACTAACTTTACACGAGGTGTGAAACACATTTCGAAAACCGCTACCCTGTTTAGATAAGTTTGTGGAGGTACGAATAAAATCTATAATTTTAAACCTTGTGAGTTTCACTTTTGTCAACAACTAAAGCTTCGCCACAATACAGTGTCATGTCACTGCAAAAACTCCGTGACAGCGCACAGCGACGTTACATGCAGCTGTAGCATGCTTATTGGCACTAATTTTCTTGAACCATGGGTGGCCCTTGCCGGAACACTCAATCTAACAGAATATCTCGCTTTACGACGCGCGGAAACCAATGCCTATGTTTTCCGCAAACGAAAATGAGTCGCCCTCATTGCGAATATGATACCGCGAAACTTTACAAAAGTCAAGCGTGCCCTCAATCCGACGCGTCTTCTACTGCGTTCGTCATGCGTACATAATGCAGAAGTGACATGAGCATGCACTTAGCAATTTTAAGCGTCAAACGCTTGAAGAACAATTATTTGCCACCGCTTCTGCTTCCGCCAGTGCAGTGTTTCGCGATGCCCGCAGTCCACAGCCAATGCTCGCACCGCGGCGCCACCGCGAAAAAATGGCGGCGCCGGAGAACAGGGGCCGTATTCTGTAACGCTTCGGTTTTCGAAGGATTCGGTTTGGCGGTGACGACACATTGGGGCGGTCCGTTGACGTACTGCGAACGTGTGGAAGGTCAGAGGCTAATCGGCCCGCAGGTTTTTTTGTGGGAGTGAACGTCACAAACCAAGGGAAAATATAGCAAATTACGTACGCTTCGTGGTAAATAAAAATAATTTGTTGATGGTATTGATGAGGTTTACATTTTTCATTATGAAACGTGTGCGAGTTCTACTGGCGGCAAACGACTTAGCAATTTTTTTTTACTTTGGTTGACCCATTTATGCCGCTAGGTGGGACGTCGTACGCCAACTTGGCGTTCCGCTGCTCCCAGAAGTTTCGAGCCATCGGAGAAGCCAACGAAGAGCTTTGTGCTCCCGTTTCTTTGCTTGCTGCGTGCTACCACGAAACGAACGGCGTGTTTGTCATCATACGTACTGTTGACGGAGTGAGGCTTTTTCTTCCGCCGTTCGTGTGGCCTTTGATGCGGGTTGAATTAAGCGCGATGTCCTCGCACAAAGGCAGCCGCCTCGGACCACGAGTGTCTCCTCGCCAGCGGGAGTATTGGTGGAGTTCATGGAACGCCACCCCTACCTCGTGAAATCGTCGTGTGCTCTGAGCCCGGAGCTCATCGCGGCGCGCAAGGATGATATGTGGAAAGACGTCGTCTCACTCCTGAACAATGAAGGCCCTGCAGTGAAGATGATGAACCGGTAGCGCGCCTTCTGGAACAAGGAGACGCACGATGCCGCTGTTCACGCCGCAGAGCACAGGTGTGGTTGGGTAAAGTGGTCAGCAGTGAATGCGCTAACGACTTTTCTTGCAGGGACACTGGGGGTGGCAAGTTGCCTGAACTGCGTGGGCGTATCCTTTCGCTGGTAGGGGTAGCCAGCCCAATTGGAGTATGCCCCAATTTTTTTGAAGACGTCGAAGAGGTAGGTAATGTGTTGCATTTGTTTCGCACCTTTTACCCAGCAAATGCCGTACAGTTCGCGAGATGCCGCATAGGATTGCACCGGAGGCGTTGTTGTAATCACTTAATTCAGGGGTGCAATGCAGGTTTTCGCCATCAAGCAATGTGTTCATTGCGAGTGATATTAGTTTTAGTTATGATTTTTAAAGATTTTGATAATGTTGTATAAGCGAGAATTCACTATTGTCGCAATGACATTGAACGCGCTTTCACTAGGCGACATCTGACAGCTTATGAAAACAGTGAGAAGTTATAATTATCGGTGCGGCGAAAAGCTGTGTACCAGGCAGCCAAAGGAGCTTTAGTAAAGCCAACATTTTCAGCCATATGAAATGCGTTTTCATGCTTTTTTCCACCAATAAGAAGTAAGCAATGCTATCTGCACAGGTCAGCGAAGAGCCATGAGCTGCCTAGAGCCTGCCCAGCGGTTGTGTGTCGGTTGGCGAACAACCGGGTACGAGTGGGATTCAAGGTAAAATAATTTGTTAAGAGAATTTAGCATAATTAACTCACCTAACAGTGGTTGTATAAGTTTGTACTTGATGCTGAGCGCTCATTTTGATGTCCTTATGTCGCAATGTCTTTTGGTTCTTCCTAGCACGCCAGCAGCAACAGCCTCAGCAGCCCATGATGCGACCCGCGCCTTCGGAAGGCGAAGATGGCGGTTGTAGGAAACGTGGGTGAAACCTTTATGTGTGCATAATTTATGGCACACTTAATTGGTGCGTACAGCCTGCATTAAGATAACATCACAACTTAAACGTCAGCATGCTGATGACAATTCAGTACAATATGTGCAGCTCAGTGATGAGACAGGAATGCAAATGTTGCCAATTTATACCACGAGAAATTGTATTTATGATTAGTAGAAATAGTAGAAATTTACTGAAATAATTTTAAAATTATGCGTTTAACCATACCACGTGAGATGTGGTCCGTCACATGCGGCAGGCAGCGATAGCAGCAGGATTCGAGAGTGAAGGGGTGGAGAGGCGCAATATGGAAGCGCAGTGTGAGGGTGTCATACACCGTCTTCGTTCTTTTATTTTCGCATAGCGTGAAACATGTGGGCTTAGTTTTGGTGTTCTTTTAATGCTTTGTGTAGGCATGTACAGTCTGTTTCCCACTTAGGGGAAAACTCGGAGCACCTTGCAAGGAGCTCCGAGGTTTCCCCGAAGTGTGAAACAGACTGTATGTTCCTTCTTATTTGGACATTGCATGCACATTCCTTCTTGAGAGGTGCTGCTAGCAGGATTTCTTTAAAATGAGGATGGGCCTCATGGAAGGTAGATACACGAGCAAAAAATAAATAAATGGTTTTGGCTACGTCCCACCATTTTTTACTGTACAGTTTGGCAACGCCACCGCAAACATTTTTTACAGGCTCACGGCAGGGTGTCCCAAGCAGAAGCAGGTCCCCCAGAATGGATGAGGTGGTGGCAGTTACGGTCATTCTGCGAGTTACGGTCATTCAGTTGACCTGTATGACCAGAACCTAACTGTAAGAACAATGTCTGATATGTTTTGTCACACTGATCACCTTATGTAGAGAGATAAAAGTGCGAACATTCTTTGCATTTTAACTGCTGATACACATTCCAGAATGCGCAGCATTGTGTTATTGCAGTGATTGCTCTACCTAACAATGGTGTCGAAATTCAATAACACTTTTGGCAACAATGTCACAATAATGCTTTATTCAGTTCATATAATTTTTTATAACGATCCCACTGTGGAAATGACTGTAATTCCCACAGCTACACTGAAAAAGAAAAGACCATTTTAACTTTTCATTGCAGAGAGGGCGAATAGGTTGTGTAGCAATGATCGCGCGCGAATGTATGCACTGCACCATTGCACTGCAGCCTTGTATCTTATATCCAGGAAAAAAATTATGCACGTAGACCCGTTAGCATAAGTATACATACCACACGGTCGATGAAAGCAACTACAATTTCTCCCTAATTAATGTGCATAATCTAACAAGGAGGAAATGGGCTGTGTCGCGGAATCCCTGGTCTGTACACTTTTGCTCGCGGGTGTAAGTTGTGACCTTGATCTTAGAATATTGAAAGTAAATTTAATGGCCCTGTTCAAAACAAAAATCACATTGCGCAAATATGTGTCCACATTACATGAAAACTTAAACGTTGAGACAAGCCTTAGTCTAACTGCGCATATCTTTGAGCACTTTTTTGTTAAGCTTTGCATGGTATTGTTATTATGTAGCTGCACATGGGTGCATGTGATGTGTAGTTTAGTGAAGAAAACGTTAAAATTCATTCGTGAGGCTTTTGTTTCACAAATATTGTAACTCTTTGCACCCTTTACACTAAAGGTACTGCAGGACCTCGCGAATGGTGTCCGGGCGCTCACCGATGCTATAGCTCAGCAGACTGCTGACATAGCTCAGCTGGGAGACACCGTGCTCTGCCAAACTCTGGCCCAGGAACGCCTGGCTACTGCTGCAGAGCATCAAGTGCAGCAGAATGACATGATGCTGCAGGAACTCCGCACATTGACTAGGATGGCCCCAGCATTGTTAGTACTGTCGCAGCAGTCGCTCAGAAATGCGGTCGGCATTCAGAGGAATGCTCCATAAATATTTAAAGCCAAATGGCTTTCTTCGCTTGTACCATTGTGTTTGTACCATTGGCGTGTGCTGTGCCAAGCAGTTTTTTGTTCCTAAAGGAGAGTCATTTTCATCTAGTCTTGACAGTGTGTGCAAGCAGAAGCCGC
Source organism: Dermacentor silvarum (assembly GCF_013339745.2). Taxonomy (NCBI): domain Eukaryota; kingdom Metazoa; phylum Arthropoda; class Arachnida; order Ixodida; family Ixodidae; genus Dermacentor; species Dermacentor silvarum. The sequence continues at coordinate 451,093,418 of NC_051154.1, read as the reverse complement.
ATTTTTTTGTTGGCGAGAACATGTGCCGCAGACAGTAATGGGGTCACAAAGGTTTAAACTCGCAATGACGAAGTGTAGGGCTTACTCCTGCTGCGGTATCCTACCTCCTGTTTTACATGTGACTGTAATAAGACTTCAGTATCTATTGCTGCGGTATCCCACTGCATGCTTCATTCTCAACTGTGATGCGACGTGCACCTGTATTGCTGCGGTATCCTACCTCATGTTTTACATCTGTGATAAGACTTCAGTGTCTATTGCTACAGTATCCCACTGCATGCTTCATACTCAACTGTGATGCGACGTGGACATGTATTGCTGCGGTATCCTACCTCATGTTTTACATCTGAGTGTGATAAGACTTAAGTATCTATTGCTGCAGTATCCCACTGCATGCTTAATGCTCAACTGTGATGCAACGTGGACATGTATTGCTGCGGTATCCTACCTCATGTTTTACATCTGTGATAAGGCTTCAGTGTCTATTGCTACAGTATCCCACTGCATGCTTCATACTCAACTGTGATGCGACGTGGACATGTATTGCTGCGGTATCCTACCTCATGTTTTACATCTGTGATAAGACTTCAGTGTCTATTGCTGCTGTATCCCACTGCATGCTTCATGATCAACTGTGATGCAACGTGGACATGTATTGCTGCGGTATCCTACCTCATGTTTTACATCTGTGATAGGACTTCAGTGTCTATTGCTACAGTATCCCACTGCATGCTTCATACTCAACTGTGATGCGACGTGGACATGTATTGCTGCGGTATCCTTCCTCATGTTTTCCATCTGTGATAAGACTTCAGTGTCGATTGCTACAGTATCCCACTGCAGGCGTAATGCTCAACTGTGAAACGACTTCAATATCTCTTGCCGAGGTATCCTACGACATGATGCATACTCGACTGTGATGTGGATTTATAGCTTTACCAACTCTTAATACTAGGGTGGTTCATGTGGGAGTATAATGTATTCAGTCCATGGCCTGTGCTGTGGTTGCAACAGAGCAAATTTATTTGTAATGCATCAGTCTTATGCCATTATATGTGCAATAAAGAAGTAATAAAGTTTACAGAACAACATTCCATGCTCTTCAATATATTTTCACAATGTTCAATCTTTTTCAGTGGACTTCAGACACATCGAAAGTACAGCAGCGGCCACCACCTACGGTAGCACGGTGGTCAGTGACCACATAACCCAACAAGCCAGTTGGGGACAGTTATGCAAATGAGTTAGGTTTGCAATTCACTGGGAGCACTTGTTGCACATTGCCAGTGGGCAGAGCCTGCCAAACGGGAACCAGTTATTAAAGCGAGGGTTCCTTCAACTTTCCTGCCAGTGCTGCTGGCTGTGTTGCCTTGATTCTGTGGGTAGTGGTGCATGGACCATTCTTAGTTGGTCGAGCTATTTGTCTGGTTAATTCCGATTACGAGACTCTTGCTGCCTGTTAAATAGGTGTGGGGTTACCTGCACCTTGCAACCTTCTTAGACAAGCCGTCCCAAGCTGCATGAAACAGTACTAATAGGTATGTGATGCCCTTAGATGTCCGGGGACACATACGCGTCTTCATCCAACTGAAAAGATGGGGTAACCCGTGGAACTTCGTTCGTGATTGGCAAACGGTCTTCCAATTGATCCCCTTGAACGAGGTATTCCCAGTAAGCGAGAGTCATAAGCTCGCGTTGATTACGTTCCTGCCCTTTGTAGACACCGCACGTCACTACTGCCAACGGAATGATTTAGTGAGGTCTTTGGAGCGATGTCTGCTGTCAAGATGAGCAAACACTTCATTTACAGGACAGCACTGCTTTCGTTTTGCCCTTACTTGGACTAGACTGGAAAAACTTTATTTAGGTCCTGCAGGACGCGCTTAGGTCATTTCTGCATTGTCTTGTCGTAACGGTCTCTCGTAGTGATTCCACTGTCGTCATGCCCACGACTTTGAGAAAGTCAGCTATGCACAAACATTCACCGAGTCATCTTGATACCACTGCCACGTTTGCACCGTTGTCAATGAATCACCATCGTGCCTTCTCCGCGGTACTGTTAATTTCGTCGTAGTGATTTTACTGTCTGTCATGCCTTCGTCTTGATTCAATCATCGTCACGCAGTCACCTTCATGCCATAAGGGTTGTTCCGTCGTTGTGACACATGGCATGTGCACGATCGAGTGCGTCAAGTTTATGTTGAGCGAGGCAGTTCCAAGGAAAAATGTCTCCAACTGTGCCATGTAACCTCTATTTGCAAAATGTTGCCTGCATGGATAGTGTTCTTCGCTAACATCAATGCAAGCGGCACCATCTACAAGACCTAAAGAGATTGTCGAAGCACATTGAAGTTCGCAGACTTTCCATTATCCTCCAGTGGCACATGTTATCAATGAATGTTTGCCAAAAGGCTAACACAAAGCCTAGAAAACTCGGGGGAATATTATTGCTAATTGGCACACACCCCGTTGGAGACGTGAACAATATGTGCATTCATGTTTGCCGCCGCCTCATTTACCGGCGCATCCGTCTTCGCACGCTCTGCAAATATGCAATGTGAAGATTGCGAGGCAACCTGAACATGTTAATTATTGCAGAGCGAGCCTGCTTGGCGCTCTCGAACAAAGCGCGTGGAGGCGGCACTACTTGTGCCAAGGGCAGCGATGGGGCCTGTGGTGGCTGCACTTGTCTTGTTGCTGCATCACTCGTACAGCTTGTGTCGTCATCTTCAGGATCATCTGGCAGCGGATCCCCTGCCTGGAGACAGAGGTTGTGAAGCGCAGCGCACGCCGCCACAATGGTGGCTGCTTTGCGGGGTGAGTAGTGCAGCGTACGGTACCTCTGCAGGCACCTAAAACGGCTTTTTAGGATGCCTATGCATCTTTCAGCCGCATTCCTGACGACGGCGTGTGCTTCATTGTAGCGCCCCTCTGCTGTCAGCCGTGTCGGGTGTCCGGGCACAGGAGTGAGAAGCCAGGGCTCCAGAGGGTACCCCGAATCTACTGCATTTACAAAAAATGTTTGAGATGTCAATGATTCATTGTGCGAAATTTTGATAGGAACCGCTGCAAAAGAAAAAATGTATTGCAGCACAGAAATGCCTGGCTGATGCAGGGTATAAATGAAAGGTAAACAAACGCATTGCTAACTAATAGTGTGTCTTCCGCACGGCATAAAGTTCCTATTTGTAGATTAATATGAAAAATCCTGTTCGTATTGAACCTACACAACACATAAGGGAAATGTGCACTATCATTGCTACACTTAGCAAGCAACAACTCCTCGTCATTCAGGAGGCCACACGACAGGCGGCGGCGGAATGCCGAGTGCCTCCAGACGAAGGAATCGTGGCATGATCCTGGCATGCGAGGGTCTATGGCCACGATCCTTAGGTCCGCATCACACACCTGCGAGAGGGAGTCAAATGGTCTCTTCAGTGTTCACCTTCTGTTGCCCATTGCTTAAGGATGATAACACGTATAAACAGAGTGCTTTACCGAACGCTGCTTGCACGGATATGTGCATTTCAAAGTAAATGCCGAAATACACTACTGATCAGATATGCTAGCCTCTGTGGAATTCCTACGCATTCGTAAAGATACGCTAAAGCATGTATCCATCATTTTCACATTAACGTGCACAAGCCGCATCACATGCCACTTTACTATGTAGTTACTGATACCACACAGGCTACACACTGCTACCACGGAAGCTACACAGCTACTCGTCAGGAATTGACGTCCGTACACGACCATAAACGCATTATTTAGATAGCATTGACCGTAATATCAGCAACATTTGAACCGCAAACAAGTTCGGGTATGCTACATTTCTAGCTATGCGACAGGGGGTTATTTTCCCCGCGCCTTTTTCAAGCCTAAGAAACATCGTTCGTCTCGCACCATCCATGGGGACTCGACACCACGCAACTAATTTCACGTCACAGGTGCTCTTTGTATACTTTAAATGGACCCGCTAACGATTCAGACCAAGGACTGTGTTTGAAATTGTTTACTTACCACCATGCAATTCAAGGCGTAAAATCCCTTGCGGCTCCAGTACGCCTCGGTTTCCGCGGGGCTCATTTTTCGCGGCCGGACGATGGCAATTAGTGTTCCGTCAACACAGCCGACGACCCCAGGGAGCTTGCCACGTTCAAGGAAGCGTTGCTTGACCGCCACCTTTTCTGTGGCCATCGGAAACTTCACCCATCCCTTTGCTTTGCCGACCGTTGCTATGGCTTCAGCAACGGAAAAAATTGTGCGGCTAACTGAGGGCTGTGACAGGGCGACAGTTTCCTCGTTGGCCACGGACTGCTGGAAACTTCCAGTCGCAAAAAAACGCAACGCACACAGCACTTTTGTCACAGTGTCAATGCCACTAGCGCATTGCGGCCCCAACACACACTCAAATTCCTCGCACAGGCGGAGCATGCACTGTCTCTTTCGAGAGTCGGAATTGTCGCCTGAATTCCTCGTCCGTCATCTCAAAGGCCTCTTGTCGGTGTCGACGTCGTCGCTGTCTCTCACACAGGCTCGCTGAAAGCGCGAGAACAGGCGCCACAGACACCGGACACGCTGCCATTTTGCTCTGAGTGCCACGATCTCGCCCGTGTACACGGCATACCGCGCTTCGGTTCAGACCGAAGCCGCGCGCGGTTCGCTTCGTAGCAGACGACAAATTCGGTTTCCGCGTGATTGACATGTGCGTGACGTCATCAAAAAAGGCGCTCGCGCCCTGAGGCGATGGCGTCACCCAGGCGGCGACCAATCGCTGCACGCAAACCGAAGCGTTACAGAATACGGCCCCAGCTCTGAATTCTAGTCGGCAGATTAAATCAATAAAAACGTTTTCTGTCTTGAAGTTGCGTCGTACCGTAACCATAGCAATCCGCTTCCATCACTGGGCCGATCGGCGCGCGACTTTGCTACTTTATCTGGTCGATCGCGTCTCGCAAGCAAGCCGAGAAGTGTCCTCACCTAAAGAGTATATATCTTATACCGCGTCACACGGTACGTCTAATGGCATTCGCAGCTAATGAGATTACGTGTTAATGCCATTTTTGTTGCTTCTACACGGGCATGGTGAATGACATTCACTGCTAAGGGCATTCGCCCATTGAATGAGTTTCCCGAACTCATTCACGCGTGACTTGTGTACTCTCGACGACAGGGGCTTGGCAAAAAATTACAAATAGATAAGTTAAAATGAAATGTAATATATTTTCAAATAACGATCCAATGTTTACCATTGTATTGTTAACAATATACAGAAAAGATGTAAACAAGAAGCACGATTTGTAGGGTTTCGTTATCATAGCAGCCTGCCGATAAACATTGCCATCAATTGCGAATGCCATTTTGTTTACCCGTGCAGACTGGGAACCCAAGACGGCAATGACATTCGGTATGAATGTCATTTACTGCAACTGACATTACATGTGCCGTGTGACAGGGGTATAACACTGTGCTCCCAAGAAAGCCGCAAAGATTTTGACGTCATCGCTTTCGTCACGCCGGGCATGATAGTGAAAATTGCGATCGAAGGAGCATGACGTCATAAAGAAGAGTGCACAGGCCTGCTATCTAGGAGGCGTCGGCTCTGCTCTGTCGAGGAGAGCTCGTGCCGAGAGCGAGGGTGACGTAGCGTCGCGGCGATGACTCTCCTCTCACGCAACACCTGCTGTAATAAAAAAATTATGGGGTTTTACGTGCCAAAACCAGTTCTGATTATGAGGCACGCCGTAGTGAGGGACTCCAGAAATTTGGACTACCTGGGGTTCTTTAACGTGCACCTAAATCTAAGTACACGGGTGTTTTCGCATTTCGCCCCCATCGAAATGCGGCCGCCGTGGCCGGGATTCGATCCCGCGACCTCGTGCTCAGCAGCCCAACACCATAGCCACTGAGCAACCACGGCGGGTACCTGCTGTAATTTCTACGGGCCCTACATTTCATTTCATATATTTACTCTCACGACTGTTCGGCGTTACAGAGAGGAGTGGGTAATAGACAAGAATACATGTGTAGTAGGCAGATTACTGAAGATTATCATTTACAGCAGACTTGAAGGTTTCGGGTACTGCGATGGACACGACGGAGCCAGGAAGGTGGCACCAGTCCGTGCTAGTCTTCGGAACAAACGAATCAAAATAAATATTTGAAGTAAAATAAATTAAATGAAATGAAATACTGAAATGCTTCATCATGTCTCTTTTCTGCGTTGTTTTTTTTTCACTGCTGCAAACGCTATGAAGCTCATTAATATGACAGCTGAGTGTTGAAAACATCGTCTGGCTTCACTTTTTGACATTTTGTACTAGATACACCTTCACATTGCACGAGATTACACGTTGCACAAGCGGAATTGTACGCATCGCTGTTTGATCCGTGTGGCTTAATTGCCCGCTTCACATGCATTTAAACACGTGCGCTGAGTCTGCGTAATCCTTTGAGAAGAAACCAGAGCGGAAACGCTCTCTCCTGTTGACAGTGGCGCGATGGATGAGGAAGGCTGTGTGAGTCAGGCCTTATACTGCACAACGTTCGAGGTTAGCCATCATTTCCCAGTGATTTCCTGTAGCATCGAGCGCTACGCACACGTAAGCTGCATCACAGATGTACAGCCTTCGGGATCGGTCGCTGTAGTAACGTAACAGCTTGTACGGGTTCGTTGGAGTACAAAAATAAATGCAATTATGTGGTCGTGCCATAGCTGCAGCCGTCGTACTATTGCAGTCGTCGTCCCGCTGCTCTCGTCACACGCACAATTGTTTCGCCTCACGCAAGCATATCGGCCCATCTGGTGAACGCTTTGCTGAGCCCAAAACGATGCTGGGTAGCCAGCTGCTTGTAATATAATTATTCGCATATAACATCGATTCTCACAGTGCGTGGAAACTGCGTAATTTTAATTTCAATTAAGATAATGTAACATTCTAAAATGTACCATCTCCTGACGTGCATGGTTATCTGCATCTCGGCAAAATTTGTTCCTGTGACTTTCGGCTGAGGGAGCGCCTTCCAGAGGCAGATGGCACGTGAAAAAACTAACGAATTGGATGTAATCGTTGTCGCGTTGATGCAAATGAAGCTTAGAGGTAATACTGCAATCTGCGTGATGTACAGTCAGATGCAATGGGAGTCTGTCACTATAAACGTATGTGTGAAGCAAGCGCAGAAGAGGGATGGGACGGCGGACGCCTTACTCTTCTGTCAGCACGTGAAAATGGCCATTTTTCGAGTGTATAAGAAAAGTCTTGTTCCTGCATATCCAACGTTTTAGCACAAAATGCCGCAACCTATGTCTATGAGACATAGGTTGCAGGAAAACGTTTAATAAACTTGGCAGTAAATTGCCGCAACCGAGATTTTTGTGGCTCCATCAAAAAATTATAAAATATCGATGCATATACAAAAGCTAATTCCGAGAACGTCTAGAGCATTCTTTTCCCAGATGAACCTGGCAAAAACACTTTCCGAACAAATTTGCGCGCCTACCATGCTGAACCCGCCCCTCGGTTCAGCATGGGAGGCGCCACCGTCATCAACGGCCCCCGTTTCGCTACCTATAAAAGAACGCGACCCACGCTCAACACTTCGTGGGCTTGGTGGTTACGCCATAACAATGACGACTAATCCTTTCGTCTTTGCACACAGGTGACTGTTCGGATAATGACCCACATCTTCTTGCCATCTCTTGGAAATGCCTGCTGCTGCTCACGGAACACGCCATGGAATTATTCAGCGCCACAGCGGCCCTCCCAGCGGCGCTGTCTGTCGGGCACCCGCCCCTCGGTTCAGCATGGGAGGCGCCATCGTCATCAACGGCCCCCGTTTCGCTACCTACAAAGGAACGCGACCCACGCTGAACACATCGTGCGCTTGGTGGCTACGCCATAACGATGACGACTAATCCTTTCGTCTTCGCCACACAGGTGATTGCTCCGGTAATGACCCAGATCTTCTTGTAATCTCTTGGGAATGCCTGCTACTGCGCACTGAACGCGCCATGGAATTCTTCAGTGCCACACCGGTGCTCTCAGCGAGGCTGTCTGTCGGGCACCCGCCCCTCGGTTCAGCATGGGAGGCGCCATCGTCATCAACGGCCCCCGTTTCGCTACCTACAAAGGAACGCGACCCACGCTGAACACTTCGTGGGCTTGGTGGCTACACCATAATGATGACGACTAATCCTTTCGTCTTCGCCACACAGGTGATTGTTCGGGTAATCACCCAGATCTTCTTGCAATCTCTAGGAAATACCGGCTACTGCACACTGAAAGCGCCATGAAATTCTTCAGCGCCACACCGGCCCTCCCAGCGACGCTGTCTTGCAGGCCCCCACCCCTCGGTTCAGCATTGGTAGGCGTCACCGTCATCAACGGCCCCCGTTTCGCTACCTATAAAAGAACGCGACCCACGCTCAACACTTCGTGGGCTTGGTGGCTACGCCATAACGATGACGACTAATCCTTTCGTCTTCGCCACACAGGTGACTGTTCGGATAATGACCCACATCTTCTTGCCATCTCTGGAAATGCCTGCTGCTGCTCACGGAACACGCCATGGAATTCTTCAGCACCACAGCGGTCCTCCCAGCGGCGCTGTCTGTCGGGCACCCGCCCCTCGGTTCAGCATGGGAGGCGCCATCGTCATCAACGGCCCCCGTTTCGCTACCTATAAAAGAACGCGACCCACGCTCAACACTTCGTGGGCTTGGTGGCTACGCCATAACGATGACGACTAATCCTTTCGTCTTCGCCACACAGGTGATTGTTCCCGTAATGACCCATCTTCTTGCCATCTCTTGGAAATGCCTGCTACTGCTCACTGAACACGTCATGGAATTCTTCAGTGACCACACCGGTCCTCCCAGCGGCGCTGTCTGGCAGGCCCCCGCCCCTCGGTTCAGCATGGGAGGCGCCACCGTCATCAACGGCCCCCGTTTCGCTACCTACAAAGGAACGCGACCCACGCTGAACACTTCGTGGCTTGGTGGCTACGCCATAACGATGACGACTAAATCCTTTCGTCTTCGCCACACAGGTGATTGTTCCGGTAATCACCCAGATTCTTGCCATCTCTAGGAAATGCCGGCTACTGCGCTACTGCGCACTGGCGCCATGGAATTCTTCAGTGCCACACCGGTCCTCCCAGCGACGCTGTCTGGCAGGCCCCCGCCCCTCGGTTCAGCATGGTAGGCGCCACGTCATCAACGGCCCCCGTTTCGCTACCTATAAAAGAACGCGACCCACGCTCAACACTTCGTGGGCTTGGTGGCTACGCCATAACGATGACGACTAATCCTTTCGTCTTCGCACACAGGTGACTGTTCGGTAATGACCCAGATCTTCTTGCCATCTCTTGGAATGCCTGCTACTGCGCACTGAACACGCCATGGAATTCTTCAGCGCCACACCGGTCCTCCCAGCGGCGCTGTTGGGGCCCCGCCCCTCGGTTCAGCATGGAAGGGCCACCGTCATCAACGGCCCCCGTTTCGCTACCTACAAAGGAACGCGACCCACGCTGAACACTTCGTGCGCTTGGTGGCTACGCCATAACGATGACGACTAATCCTTTCGTCTTCGCCACACAGGTGATTGTTCGGTAATCACCCAGATCTTCTTGCCATCTCTAGGAAATACCGGCTACTGCACACTGAAAGCGCCATGAAATTCTTCAGTGCCACACCGGCCCTCCCAGCGACGCTGTCTGGCAGGCCCCCGCCCCTCGGTTCAGCATGGGAGGCGCCATCGTCATGAACGGCCCCGTTTCCCTACATATAAAACAACGCGACCCACGCTCACACTTCGTGGGCTTGGTGGCTACACCATAATGATGACGACTAATTCTGCCTTCTTCGCCACACAGGTGATTGTTCCAGTAATCACCCAGACTTCTTGCCATCTCTTGGAAATGCCTGCTACTGCGCACTGTACACGCCATGGAGTTCTTCAGTGCCACACCGGTCCTCCCAGCGACGCTGTCTGGCAGGCCCCCGCCCTCGGTTCAGCATGGTAGTCGCACCGTCATCAACGGCCCCCGTTTTCCTACCTATAAAAGAACGCGACCACGCTCAACACTTCGTGGGCTTGGTGGCTACGCCATAACGATGACGACTAATCCCTTTCGTCTTCGCACACAGGTGCCTGTTCCGGTAATGACCCAGATCTTCTTGCCATCTCTTGGGAATGCTTGCTACTGCGCACTCAACACGTCATGGAATTCTTCAGCACCCACCGGTCCTCCCAGCGGCGCTGTCTGGCAGACCCCCGCCCCTCGGTTCAGCATGGGAGGCGCCACCGTCATCAACGGCCTCCGTTTCGCTACCTACAAAGGAAGCGACCCACGCTGAACACTTCGTGCGCTTGGTGGCTACGCCATAACGATGACGACTAATCCTTTCGGCTTCGCCGCACAGGTGATTGTTTAGGGTAATCACCCAGATCCTTCTTGCCATCTCTAGGAATGCCGGCTACTGCGCACTGAAAGCGCCATGGAATTCTTCAGTGCCACACCGGTCCTCCCAGCGATGCTGTCTGGCAACGCCCCCGCCCCTCGGTTCAGCATGGGAGGCGCCATCGTCATGAACGGCCCCCGTTTCCCTACATATAAAAGAACGCGACCCACGCTCAACACTTCGTGGGCTTGGTGGCTTACGCCATAACGATGACGTCTAATCCTTTCGTCTTCGCCACACAGGTGATTGTTCCCGTAACACCCATATTTCTTGCCATCTCTTGGAAATGCCTGCTACTGCGCACTGAACACGTAATAGAATTCTTCAGTGCCACACCGGTCCTCCCAGCGGCGCTGTCTGGCAGGCCCCCGCGTCTCGGTTCAGCATGGGAGGCGCCAACCGTCATCAACGGCCCCCGTTTCGCTACCTACAAAGGCAAGCGGACCCACGCTGAACACTTTGTGCGCTTGGTGGCTACGCCATAACGATGACGACTAATCCTTTCGTCTTCGCCACACAGGTGATTGCTCGGGTAATCACCCAGATATTCTTGCCATCTCTTGGAAATGCCTGCTGCTGCTCACTGAACAGCGCCATGGAATTCTTCAGCGCCACAGCGGTGCCTCCCAGCGGCGCTGTCTGTCGGAGCACCCGCCCCTCGGTTCAGCATGGGAGGCGCCATCGTCATCAACGGCCCCCGTTTCGCTACCTACAAAGGAACAGGACCCACGCTGAACACTTCGTGGGCTTGGTGGCTACACCATAACGATGACGACTAATCAGTTCGTCTTCGCACACAGGTGACTGTTCCGGTAATGACCCAGATCTTCTTGTAATCTCTTGGGAATGCCTGCTACTGCGCACTGAACGCGCCATGGAATTCTTCAGTGCCACACCGGTGCTCTCAGCGAGGCTGTCTGTCGGGCACCCGCCCCTCGGTTCAGCATGGGAGGCGCCACCGTCATCAACGGTCCCCCGTTTTCCTACCTATAAAAGAACGCGACCCACGCTCAACACTTCGTGTGCTTGGTGGCTACGCCATAACGATGACGACTAATCCTTTCGTGTTAGCCACACAGGTGATTGTTCCGGTAATCACCCAGACCTTCTTGCTTTCTCTTGGAAATACCTGCCTGGCCCTCTCTTTAACACGCCCGCTACTGCGCACTGTACACGCCATGGAATTCTTCGGCGCCACAGTGGTCCACCCAGCGGCGCTGTCTGTCGGGCACCCGCCCCTCGGTTCAGCATGGGAGGCGCCATCGTCATCAACGGCCCCCGTTTCGCTACCTACAAAGGAACGCGACCCACGCTGAACACTTCGTGGGCTTGGTGGCTACACCACAACGATGACGACTAATCCTTTCGTCTTCGCACACAGGTGCCTGTTCCGATAATGACCGAGATCTTGCCATCTCTTGGGAATGCCTGCTACTGCGCACTCAACACGTCATGAAATTCTTCAGCACCCCACCGGTCCTCCCAGCGGCGCTGTCTGGCAGACCCCCGCCCCTCGCTTCAGCATGGGAGGCGCCACCGTCATCAACGGCCCCCGTTTCGCTACCTACAAAGGAAAGCGACCCACGCTGAACACTTCGTGCGCTTGGTGGCTACGCCATAACGATGACGACTAATCCTTTCGTCTTCGCCGCACAGGTGATTGTTAGGGTAATTAGCCAGATCTTCTTGCCATCTCTAGGAAATGCCGGCTACTGCGCACTGAAAGCGCCATGGAATTCTTCAGTGCCACACCGGTCCTCCCAGCGATGCTGTCTGGCACGCCCCCGCCCCTCGGTTCAGCATGGGAGGCGCCATCGTCATCAACGGCCCCCGTTTCGCTACCTACAAAGGAACGCGACCCACGCTGAACACTTCGTGGGCTTGGTGGCTACACCACAACGATGACGACTAATCCTTTCGTCTTCGCACACAGGTGCCTGTTCCGATAATGACCGAGATCTTCTTGCCATCTCTTGGGAATGCCTGCTACTGCGCACTGAACGCGCCATGGAATTCTTCAGTGCCACACCGGTGCTCTCAGCGAGGCTGTCTGTCGGGCACCCGCCCCTCGGTTCAGCATGGGAGGCGCCATCGTCATCAACAGCCCCCGTTTCGCTACCTACAAAGGAACGCGACCCACGCTGAACACTTCGTGGGCTTGGTGGCTACACCATAACGATGACGACTAATCCTTTCGTCTTCGCCACACAGGTGATTGTTCGGGTAATCACCCAGATCTTCTTGCCCTCTCTAGGAAATACCGGCTACTGCACACTGAAAGCGCCATGAAATTCTTCAGTGCCACACCGGCCCTCCCAGCGACGCTGTCTTGTAGGCCCCCACCCCTCGGTTCAGCATAGTAGGCGTCACCGTCATCAACGGCCCCCGTTTCCCTACCTATAAAAGAACGCGACCCACGCTCAACACTTCGTGGGCTTGGTGGCTACGCCATAACGATGACGACTAATCCTTTCGTCTTCCCACACAGGTGACTGTTCGGATATGACCCACATCTTCTTGCATCTCTTGGAAATGCCTGCTGCTGCTCACGGAACACGCCATGGAATTCTTCAGCGCCACAGCGGTCCTCCCAGCGGCGCTGTCTGTCGAGGCAACCGCCCCTCGGTTCAGCATGGGAGGCGCCATCGTCATCAGCGGCCCCGTTTCGCTACCTACAAAGGAACAGCGACCCACGCTGAACACTTCGTGGCTTGGTGGCTACACCATAACTGATGACGACTAATTCTGCCGTTCCTTCGCCACACAGGTGATTGTTCCAGTAATCACCCAGACCTTCTTGCCATCTCTAGGAAATGCCGGCTACTGCGCACTGAACGCGCCATGGAATTCTTCAGTGCCACACCGGTGCCTCCAGCGACGCTGTCTGGCGGCACCCGCCCCTCGGTTCAGCATGGTAGGCGCCACGTCATCAACGGCCCCCGTTTCGCTACCTATAAAAGAACGCGACCCACGCTCAACACTTCGTGTGCTTGGTGGCTATGCCATAACGATGACGACTAATCCTTTCGTGCTTCGCACACAGGTGACTGTTCGGTAATGCCCCAGATCTTCTTGCCATCTCTAGGAAATGCCGGCTACTGCGCACTGAACGCGCCATGGAATTCTTCAGTGCCACACCGGTCCTCCCAGCGAGGCTGTCTGTCGGGCACCCGCCCCTCGGTTCAGCATGGGAGGGGCCACCGTCATCAACGGCCCCCCGTTTCGCTACCTACAAAGGAACGCGACCCACGCTGAACACTTCGTGGGCTTGGCGGCTACGCCATAACGATGACAACTAATCCTTTTCGTCTTCGCCACACAGGTGATTGTTCGGGTAATCACCCAGATCTTCTTGCCATCTCTAGGAAATACCGGCTACTGCACACTGAAAGCGCCATGAATTCTTCAGTGCCACAACCGGGCCCTCCCAGCGACGCTGTCTGGCAGGCCCCCGCCCCTCGGTTCAGCATGGGAGGCGCCATCGTCATGAACGGCCCCCGTTTCCCTACACATAAAACAACGCGACCCACGCTCAACACTTCGTGGCTTGGTGGCTACACCATAATGATGGCGGCTAATTCTGCCTTCTTCGCCACACAGGGTGATTGTTCAGTAATCACCCAGACCTTCTTGCCATCTCTTGGAAATGCCTGCTACTGCGCACTGTACACGCCATGGAGTTCTTCAGTGCCCACACCGGTCCTCCCAGCGACGCTGTCTGGCAGGCCCCCGCCCCTGGGTTCAGCATGGTAGTCGCACCGTCATCAACGGCCCCCGTTTTCCTACCTATAAAAGAACGCGACCCACGCTCAACACTTCGTGGGCTTGGTGGCTACGCCATAACGATGACGACTTATCCTTTCGTCTTCTCACACAGGTGCTGTTCCGGTAATGACCCAGATCTTCTTGCCATCTCTTGGAAATGCCTGCTACTGCGCACTGACACGTAATAGAATTCTTCAGTGCCACACCGGTCCTTCCCAGCGGCGCTTGTCTGGCAGGCCCCCGCGTCTCGGTTCAGCATGGGAGGCGCCACCGTCATCAACGGCCTCCGTTTCGCCTACCTACAAAGGAAAGCGACCCACGCTGAACACTTCGTGCGCTTGGTGGCTACGCCATAACGATGACGACTAATCCTTTCGTCTTCGCCAGAAAGGTGATTGCTCGGGTAATCACCCAGATATTCTTGCCATCTCTTGGAAATGCTCGCTACTGCGCACTGAACACGCCATGGAATTCTTCAGCACCACACCGGTCCTCCCAGCCGGCGCTCTCTGGCAGGGCCCCCGCCCGTCGGTTCAGCATGGGAGGCGCCACCCGTCATCAACGGCCCCCGTTTTGCTACTTATAAATGAACGCGGACCGCGCCCAACACTTCGTGGACTTGGTGCCTACGCCATAACGATGACGACAAATCCTTTCGTCTTCGCCACACAGGTGATTGTTCCGGTAATCACCCAGATCTTCTTGCCATCTCTTGGAAATGAATGCCTGGCCCGCTCTTTAACACGCCCGCTACTGCGCACTGTACACGCTATGGAATTCTTCAGATCCACACCAGTCCTCCCAGCGACGCTGTCTTGCAGGCCCCCGCCCCTCGGTTCAGCATGGTAGGCGTCACCTTCATCAACGGCCCCCGTTTCGCTACCTATAAAAGAACGCGACCAACGCTCAACTCTTCGTGGGCTTGGTGGCTACGCCATAACGATGACGACTAATCCTTTCGTCTTCGCACACAGGTGACTGTTCGGATAACGACCCAGATCTTCTTGCCATCTCTTGGAAATGCCTGCTGCTGCTCACGGAACACGCCATGGAATTCTTCAGCGCCACAGCGGTCCTCCCAGCGGCGCTGTCTGTCGGGCACCCGCCCCTCGGTTCAGCATGGGAGGCGCCATCGTCATCAATGGCCCCCGTTTCGCTACCTACAAAGGAACGCGACCCACGCTGAACACTTCATGGGCTTGGTGGCTACACCATAATGATGACGACTAATTCTGCCTTCTTCGCCACACAGGTGATTGTTCCAGTAATCACCCAGACCTTCTTGCCATCTCTAGGAAATGCCGGCTACTGCGCACTGAACGCGCCATGGAATTCTTCAGTGCCACACCGGTCCTCCCAGCGGCGCTGTCTGGCAGGCCCCCGCCCCTCGGTTCAACATGGTAGGCGTCACCGTCATCAGCGGCCCCCGTTTCGCTACCTATAAAAGAACGCGACCCACTCTCAACACTTCGTGGGCTTGGTGGCTACGCCATAACGATGACGACTAATCCTTTCGTCTTCGCACACAGGTGACTGTTCCGGTAATGACCCAGATCTTCTTGCCATCTCTTGGGAATGCCTGCTACTGCACACTGAACACGTCATGGAATTTTTCAGCGCCCCACCGGTCCTCCCATCGGCGCTGTCTGGCAGACCCCCACCCCTCGTTTCAGCATGGGAGGGGCCACCGTCATCAACGGCCCCCCGTTTCGCTACCTACAAAGGAAAGCGACCCACGCTGAACACTTCGTGCGCTTGGTGGCTACGCCATAACGATGACAACTAATCCTTTCGTCTTCGCCACACAGGTGATTGTTCGGGTAATCACCCAGATCTTCTTGCCATCTCTAGGAAATGCCGGCTACTGTACACTGAAAGCGCCATGAAATTCTTCAGCGCCACAGCAGTCCTCCCAGCGGCGCTGTCGGTAGGGCACCCGCCCCTCTGTTCAGCGTGGGAGGCGCCATCGTCATCTACGGCCCGCGTTTCGCTACCTATAAAAGAACACGACCCACGCTCAACACTTCGTGGGCTTGGTGGCTACGCCATAACGATGACGACTAATCCTTTCGTCTTCGCCACACAGGTGATTGTTCTGGTAACAACCCATATATTCTTGCCATCTCTTGGAAATGCCTGCTACTTTCCATAAAACATTACAATTCCCAATAACACGTTCCCATAACAATAACGTTCCCTAACAATAACGTTCCTAACAGTAACGTTCCATAACAATAACGTTCCCATAACAATAACACGTTCCCAGCTGTTTGGCAGGGAAGGCAGTCATGAAAGAAGCTTGACTTTCCTGATACACACTCTTCTCAATCATACGCTAATCAGATTCAGTTTCAAGACCATTCCACAGGCGTTTTC
Organism: Dermacentor silvarum; assembly: GCF_013339745.2. NCBI lineage: Eukaryota > Metazoa > Arthropoda > Arachnida > Ixodida > Ixodidae > Dermacentor > Dermacentor silvarum. The sequence goes on along the minus strand of NC_051154.1, from coordinate 451,076,815 downwards.
CCTTGAGAAACAACCTAATGTTTATGTAGTAAAGAAAGAGGATGCAACCACCCTTCGAGTAAAAACCAGGCATCACTCTCAAAATTTGGATGCTGGTAAGAACATTGAGCTTAACATGATGATGTTCCAAAGAAGGTGTGACTGAACAAGTTCAATCTAACTGATGGTAGAAAATAAACCACTTCCAATGTTGATTTAACTGCTTAAAGTGTAACACTAATACTTGAACAGAAGTTTTAAATTTTTTGCGCAAGTATATGTCTGCCACTTTGAGCAGACTAGATCATGAACTGGAATTATGCTATATGCCACAGGCAACCAAAACATTTATATATTAATCATTATTATCTCCAAACTGGTGTCATCCTGATAATTCGTGGATCCGCCTTGCGAACTCAACGGCTAGAATTTGCAAATTGGAATATGGGACAATAGGTAATTAGTTAGAAACATAATTAGTCATTTTTTCTTAATTGTATTGTTGATTATGCATTTATTTTTTTGCAAGTAATGTCCGCCTCTACGATTGGACCAGCTCATTAACAAGAATTGTGCTATCTACCACAGGCAACCTTTAAACATTTTTGAAAATGTCGCTGAAACACCTTGTATAGTCACCCATTGTCCTCCCACCATCCACCCAGTACACTCTCCCAGCACGCACACCATTCACCCACTATCCAACCAGTACACCCATCATTCACTCATCATTTGCACAGGTCGCCCAGTACACCCACCATTGAGACGAGTCACCCAATAGGTATTCCACCGTCTACCCAGCATCTACCCAGCACCATCTATATCGCCCACCTTCCACCCAGCATATCCACGATGAATTGTATCGTGCCCAGCAATTTATCCAGCATGCCCAGCACATTTCCCGGCATGCCCAGCGTGTTGGAATTTTCAATAGGGATGCCTTTGTAAAGTGAATGAAGATTGCGTCAATTTGGTTGCCCGCGTCGAGGTTAATACAAATGTCATGTGTAAATTCACTTAGCTGAGTTAATGTGCTGAACCCACGTATGAAGCCGCGCTGGACATTAGTTAGTAATTTATGTGACTCAAGATATTCCTTAATGTGCTTGGAAATGATGATGATGTGTGGTGTTTTATGGCGCAAGGGCCAGGTATGGCCAAAGAGCGCCATGACAAATGGTAATGTTATCGATGAATTGTGGATGGCGTGGACAATAAATTCCTCAAAGTAGATCTGACATGGCTGTAGAAGGGCCTAAAGAACTGTCGCTGTAAATGGCGTAAAACATGTAAGTGGTAAAATAATGACACTACCTAGTTAGTGATGTGGGCTATGGCAAATGGGTTTCGTTAAAAACGTATGATGTAACACATATAACAGTGATAGTAGGGCTTGAAGGGAGCCCTTGAATACAAGGGCCGTTAATCACTTGCTAAAATTACCTGGCCAAATGATTTTCAGGGTGTTTACTTCATTTAAGAATTCTAAAACTATTTTCAGGTTAAAAAGCGGTTCATGGCTAAGAAAATATGATGGGTGAAGAGGTATGTTTTCACGATATGCAGAAGGGAAATACCTTTTCCTCTCTGCTTCTATAGCAGGGCACTGAATAAGAACATGGACAACTGTCAGAATATTGCCGCACTTACTACAAATCGGAGGATCATTCCCAGTCAAGAGGTAAGAGTGAGTACTGTAAGTGTGTCCTATTCTTAATCGACAAACAAGCACTTCTTTATATCGTGCCGTTTTCCCAGTTATCCAGTTCCCTAGTTTTGGTTTTATCATGTGTAACTTATTTAGTACCTGGGTATCCCACTCTCCTTGCCAATGCTTCCTCAGCTTACGGCGTAGAAAATACTTTAGGTCTGTGACAGGGATGGGGATATTTGGGTCTGTATCGCTAAAGGTTACTGACGTAGCATTTTTGTCAGCAGCTTCATTGCCTTTTATACCTTTGTGGCCAGGTACCCAGCATACGACAATCATTTGGTTGCACATATATGCGGAACACAATAAGCTGTAGAGTTCATTAAAAACGGGGTTCTTGTGTTTCCGTAGATTGCTTAGGGCTTTGACCACACTTAATGAGTCTGTGAAGACAATAGCCCTAGCGACGTTTGTGAGCCTTATGTGTTGAATAGCCGAGAGTATAGCATATGCTTCCGCTGTAAAGATGGATGTGTGTGGATTTAGTGCCCCAGATGTAGAAAATGAGTCTCCGAGAGCTGCGTAAGAAACGCCAGCAGTGGACTTCGAAGCATCTGTGTAGTATTCTGTGCAGGAGTACTTGTCCTGGAGTTCAAGAAAATGGGAATGTATATGTGCCTCCGGTGCTTGTTTGGATATTTCTATGAAAGAGATGTCACACTGAATAGTGTGCCATTCCCAAGGCGGTGGAAGCAAGGTAGGGGCCATTAGTACATCCCCTAGAAGTGGGACCTCTGTTTTTTCTGACAGTGCTTCTAACCGGAGAGACAGAGGAGGCCGGTTGGCTGGGCGGTTACGGAACAGCCTGACAGTGGACATGTCGCGAATGGTAGAATGACATGGATGTTGGATGTCTGATGTAACTTTCAGGGCGTAGGAGAGACTTAAATATGTCCTTTGGAGATCCAGAGACCACTCATTGGACTCAACGTACAGGCTTTCAACAGGACTAGTCCTGAAGGCACCTGTAGCAATACGGATACCCAAGTGGTGCACAGAATCTAGCATCTTCAAAGCACTAGGCGTAGCAGAGTTATAGACTATAGCTGCGTAGTCAAGGCGCGACCGTACGAGACTTTTGTACAAGTTTAAGAGGCACCTCCTGTCACTTCCCCAAGATGTACGGGACAAGATCTTCAGTAGATTCATTGTCTTCAGGCACTTCGCTTTCAGATACTTCAAGTGGGGGATAAATGTTAATTTAGAGTCTAAAATGAGGCCTAAAAATTTATGTTCATGGCTCACAGGTAGCTGTTGTCGATTAGATAAATAGTGGGGTCCGGTAATATACCTCGCTTGTTCGAGAAGAGAACACACGTGCTTTTTAGTGGGTTTAGTTTAAATCCATTCTCGTCAGCCCACTTAGATAATTTGTTTAGCCCAAGCTGTACATGTCGCTCGCAGATAGAAATGCTACATGATTTGAAACCTATTTGTACGTCATCCACATATACAGAATAAAACATTGTACGTGGTATGACAGTTTGGAGCGAGTTCATTTTGACAATAAATAGTGTACAGCTCAGCACACCACCTTGTGGTACACCAGCTTCCTGTGTGAATTGTCGAGACATGACGTTACCAACTCTGACGCGGAACGTGCGATCAGAGAGGTAGCTCTGAATCACATTTAATAAGTTGCCTCGGATTCCCATTCCAGCCAGGTCACGGAGAATTCCAAAACGCCAAGTTGTGTCGTATGCCTTTTCCAAGTCTAAAAATACTGATAAGAAAAACTGTTTGTGTATAAAGGCATCACGGATATTTGTCTCGATGCGGACAAGGTGATCTGTTGTGGATCTACCTTCCCTGAAACCGCACTGTAGGGGATCGAGTATTTTGTTGCTTTCAAGAAAATGGATGAGGCGCCGGTTAATCATTTTCTCAAAGAGTTTGCATATACAACTTGTCAGGGCTATAGGCCTATAGCTACTGGCTGAGGAAGGGTCCTTGCCTTCTTTGAGAATAGGAATGACGATTGCTTCTTTCCATGCGGACGGAATGTAACCGGCAGAGAACGCGGAATTAAAGAGTGATAGTAGTGTTTTGTGGGTTTCGGGGTTTAGGTGTTTGATCATCTCGTACAAGACTCTATCACTTCCTGGAGCCGACTTGTTGCAACCATTTAGTGCAGCCTGAAATTCCGCCATATTAAATGGACGATTGTAGGGTTCATTTCTATTACCTTTACGATCCAGAGGCAGTCGCTCCGCTTGTTTCTGATATCTCAGAAATGTATCTGAGTAGTGGGATGAACTTGAAATCTTTTCAAAATGTGCGCCTAGAGAATCAGCTTGGTCAATGAGTGTGTCTCCTTGTGTATTTACTAATGGTAGAGGATGGGTTTCGCGGCCTTTTATTTTATTTACCCTGTTCCAGGCTTTTCTTTCATCTGTATATGAATTAATGCTGGAGATGAATCTCTGCCAGCTTTCCCTTTTAGCACGGCGGCGCGTTCTTCTACCTTCCGACTTTATTTTCTTGAAGTTGATTAAGTTCTCGAAAGTTGGAGAGTCGCGAAGGTGGCTCCAAGCCTTATTTTGATTTTTGCGAGCTTCCTTACACTCCTCATTCCACCAGGGAATACGTCGTTTAAAAGGCGATCCGTTCGTTTGAGGGATACAGAGTGACGCAGCATCAGTTATAATTGCCGTCAAATACGACACTGCATCATCGATAGGAAATGTACAGATGTCATCCCAGGCCACATATGTCAGCTCTCTATATCGTTTCCAGTCGGCACCGTCGACTTTCCAACGGGGCAGATGTGGAGCACACTCATCGGCTTTTGTTAATTTTAGGATGATTGGGAAATGGTCACTCCCGTATGAATTTTCGATGACGTTCCACTCTAGGTATGGCACAAGTGTACTTGATGCGATACTTAAATCTATAGATGAGTATGTTTTGTGTGCTACACTGTAGTATGTTGGCTCTTTTTTATTGAGCAAGCATGCATCCGTGGAGAAAAGAAAATTTTCAATTAAGCGCCCTCTTGCATCACAACGAGAATCTCTCCAGAGGGTGTTATGTGCATTTAAATCGCCTACTATGATCTAAGGTTCAGGGAAGTTCTGTTATAAAGCTTTGGAATTCTGTATTGGATAGTTGGTAGCTGGGAGGGATGTATAGAGAGCTAATTGTTACTAGTTTATGAAACAGCACAGCTCTGATTGCAACCTGCCTCAAGGGTAGTTTGCAGCTTCAGATGCTGGCAGGCGACACCTTTATCTACTAGTATGGCCACACCACCCGAAGAGGCGAGGCCATCGTTGCGATCTTTGCGATAGATCGCATATTGTCGGAGAAAGTTAGTGTGTGAAGATTTAAGGTGTGTTTCTTGGACACACAGCACCCTTGGATTGTACTTATTTAGGAGTTCCTTAATGTCATCAAGATTGTGTAATAGACCTCTGACATTCCAGTGTAGTATCTGTGTATCCATTTTATATTTGTCTTGTGCTGTGTGTCTAAGAGTGATAGATTAAGCTAGCTCACGAGGCCTTTCCTGGCCCCGTGATGGGGGTTTTCCCTTTTTTCCCGGCACGCTCCACGGAGCTGCGCCGTTCCTTTGGCGTCTGAGACGCCGGAGTAGAGCTACTTGCATCCATCGCCTCTTCAGAGGTGTTGGATGACGCCCGCGCTGCGGGGACACTCGGGGTTTTTTCGGGCCTGTCTGCATGAGCAGTGGCCCTGGGACCGGCAGGCCCGGAGGCCTGGTGGCCCTTCGTGGCAAGGGGCGGAGCAGTACTGGCTGCTCCTGCCAGGGGGGCTGATGACGGAACCACAGTCACACTCCGTGTGACGCGGCCTGCCGTCGAAGGATGTGGCGCGGCCCCCTGGCGCGTCACATCACTGTAGGACGGATTCGATTGATTATGTGCAGAGAAACGCTTGCGCGCTTCCGGGAAGGAAATGTTTAGTTTGACCTTGAGTTGAATTATTTCTTTTTCTTTTTTCCATGACGGGCACGATCGCGAATATGCGGGGTGGTCTCCGTCACAGTTTGCACAGTGGGTTGCGGAAGTACAGATGTCTGAGGTGTGTTCTTTTGATGCACATTTTGCACAAGTAGAGTGCCCTCGGCAGCTCTGAGATCCATGCCCAAAACGCTGACACTTGAAGCATCGACGCGGATTGGGAATGTACGGTCGTACGCGGAGTTTACAATATCCGGTCTCTATTGAATCAGGGAGGTCACTTGTTCCAAATGTAATTATTACATGCTTTGTGGGAATTTCCTTGTCGTCGCGCCTTAACTTAATTCGTTGCACCTTTACCACGTTCTGGTCTTGCCATCCATCCAACAGCTCGCTTTCACTTAGTTCGAGGAGGTCGTCATCGGAAATGACACCGCGCACAGTGTTCATTGATCTGTGGGGGCCCACAGAGACGGGGATATCACCAAACGCAATAAGTTTTGTCAGCTTGTTGTATTGGAGCTTGTCACGTACTTCCAGAAGAAGGTCGCCGCTTCCCATTTTGGTCACTTTGTAACCCGTGCCGATTGCCTCTGTCAGACTTTTTGCAACAACAAATGGTGATATCGTACGGACTTTCTTAGTTTCATGTTGACTGTGTATCACGTGGTACTTGGGAAAGGTTTCTTTAGGTTTCAAAAAGAAGTTGAAGCTTTCGTCGGTGCGCCCCCTCTTCAGGGAGCGATCATGTAGTGGGGGGAAACTGGAAGCCATATATAGCAGTACTGTATTCGGTAGGTATGCCCGCCGCCCACCTCGGAGCCCAACCTGGGGACGTTACAGGAATAGAAATATTCCACCCTGCGCACGCCAGCGGTACATTCCCACCTATAACCTAATATATATATACCAAGACTGGATATATTACACAAGGTTAACCCTTGCCGCCTGGAAAATGGGAAGTTAAAAGAAGTGAATAGAAGACAGTAAAGATGGAAAGGAGAAAGAAAGACGAAAGATTGGAGAGGGGGACAGGAAAGGCGACTGCCGATTTCCTCCAGGTGGGTCAGTCTGGAGGTGCCGTCTATGTGAAGCAGAGGCCGAAGAGGTGTGTTGCCTCCGCCGGAGGGCCTTAGAGGTCCGAACACCCCGGCATCGGCTCAACCCCCAGGATCCCCCTTTCCCCCAGACACGGCTAAGCCGCGCACGGCTACACGCGGAGGGTCCAACCCTCATGTGCTCGGGTACGTGGTGTCGCAACACACCAAACGCCTGCTTACGACAGACGCCATGCGGGCTCGGCGTGGGTCTAATGGCTCCGTTCGTCACCAATTACGAGTGGGCGTGTTAGTGCCACAATATGAGATAATGTAACACTTCGCTTCAGCACGCGGTTGTTTCACAACTTAGCGAAAACTTCACCGCCTCCGATAGCTTTGCTCCCTGGGAGACGAGCTTAATGAGGCGTCAGTAAAATATGTCCGGACAAGAGTATTTGTGCTGCAATTCGAGGAAGTGCATACGGATATGTGCGACCGGCGCATACTTTGTAACATCAACGAAGGACAGATCACAGTCAATCAGCTGCCATGCCATGGAAAGTGCGGCAGCGTACAGGATGATGATTGTTGGAGTTTAGTGGCGCAAGGGCCAGGTATGGCCAAAGAGCGCCATGACAGTATTAGTTCGTATCAAGACGATGGTAATGGCTTGTTAGTGGTAGATGAATAGGGAATTATATGAACATTAGATGTGGCATGGCTGTAAAGGGGCCTAAAATCAGTCGCTGTAAAGTGCGTAAAATCTATAAGTAATAAGATTATGGCAATGAGTGATTATGAGTACTATGGACATGAACAATGCATTGCGAAAAAATGATACGAGTTACAAAAAATTTAAGATACAAGAATTGGCCAGAAGCACAAGTGCCTAAACAGAGCCCTTGAAACACAAGGGCCTGGAGGCATGTGCAGTTAAAAAACTATCGCAGCAACATCCTCTAGAGAGAGGATGCAGCTACGAACTTATTGGGACTAATAACATGTAACACAACATCTTTCAAGAAAGCAAGGACTGCGTTGGTGCTAAAAAGTGGTTCTTTACCGAGAAACATAGCGGGATGCAGGGGACACAATAGCGATATGCGAGAGGAAAATGTTTCTTTCTTTCTCTTTCGGCTTCCCGACACTCCAAGAGGACGTGGAGGACGGTGAGCCTGTCGCCACATCTACCACATGTTGGAGGATCATTTCCATTCAATAGAAAATTGTGAGTACCATATGTGTGTCCTATTCTGAGACGACAGAATAGGACATCAGTTCGTCGTGTTTTAGTTGTACAGGGCCAGAAACCTAACTGTGGCTTAATCAAGTGGAGCTTATTAGTTGTTTCAGCGTCCCACAGACGCTGCCAGTGGCCTCGCAGTTTCCTTCGCAAAAAAGGCTTCAGATCTGTGGAGGAAATAGCAGCGGCAGGATTAATAGCTTGCGATGTAGTTGATGTGGCCAACTGGTCTGCTAGCACATTGCCCTCGATGCCTCTATGGCCAGGCACCCAGCATATTATTACATGTCTACGAGATTGGTAAATGTTACACAAGAGTGAGTAAAGCTCGATAACAACAGGATTCTTATGCTTTTGTAAAGATGTTAGCGCTTTTACAAGACTCAACGAGTCTGTGAATATTATTGCCTTTTGTAGTTTCAATTTCTCTATATGCTTCACCGCAGACAGTACTGCATAGGCTTCTGCGGTGAAAATGCTTGTTAGGGGGTTTAATACGTCGGATTTTGAAAAAGAGGGGCCAACCGCGGCGTAAGATACGCCAGCATGGGACTTGGATGCGTCGGTATAGAATTCCGAGCACGAGTACTTCGATTGAAGTTCGCGGAAATGCATTGCAATTTCGAGGTCGGGAGCATGCTTTGTGACCTCTACAAAGGATAGATCACATTCTATCACCTGCCACTCCCAGGGCGGTGACAGCTTAGCTGGAGGCATTAGGCGATGTTCTAGAAGTGGGACATCCATCTCTTCGCTAAGTTCTCTTACACGCAGTGAGAAAGGCCGCCTCATAGAGGGTCGATTATAGAAAAGCGTTGAACACTTCAAATCATTAAGGGTTGTAAAACAAGGATGTTCCCGATCGGAGTGCACTTTGAGAAAATAGGTGAAGCTGATGTATGTTCTCTGGAGGTGGAGTGACCACTCATTCGATTCCACGTATAAACTTTCGACGGGGCTTGTTCTGAATGCGCCAGTGGCCAGGCGGATACCTAGATGGTGGACAGGATCTAGCATTTTTAGCGCGCTAGGGGCGGCAGAGTGATATACTACGGCACCAGTAGTCCAATCGTGACCGAATGAGGCTCTTGTGAAGATTCATTAAACACTTCCTGTCGGTGCCCCAGGATGTGTGAGATAAAATTTTCAGTAAGTTCATTGTTCTTAGACATTTCGCCTTGAGATGTTTTATGTGGTTGATGAAAGTAAGCTTACAGTCAAGTATGATGCCTAAAAATTTGTGATCTTTGTTTATAGGTATTTGTTGTCCATACATTTCGATAGTGGGATCTGCAACGAGACCTTTCTTCCTGGTGAAAAGAACACAAGAACTTTTGTGGGGGTTTATTTTGAACCCGTTTTCGTCTGCCCACTTTGACACTTTGTTCAACCCCTGCTGTACCTGTCTCTCGCACACTGCGAGGTTACAGGACTTGAATCCTATTTGTATATCGTCCACATAGATGGAATAAAAAATAGCGGGTGGTAACGAAGCACGAAGCGTGTTCATTTTAACGATAAAGAGTGTGCAGCTGAGCACGCCTCCCTGGGGTACACCAGTTTCCTGCACAAAAGGTCGTGATAGAACATTGCCAACTCGGACACGGAATGTGCGATTCAGCAGATAACTTTCAATCATATTTAACATATTACCACGTATACCAAAGTGGGAGAGGTCTCTCAGTATTCCAAACCGCCATGTGGTGTCATAGGCCTTTTCCATGTCTAGGAATACAGACAGAAAGAACTGTTTGTGAACAAAAGCTTCGCGTATCTGCGCCTCGATACGTATCAAATGGTCAGTGGTGGACCGACCCTCGCGAAAGCCGCACTGGTATGGGTCAAGCAGTTTGTTTGATTCAAGGAAATGTAATAGGCGACGGTTTATCATTTTTTCGAAGACTTTGCAGAGACAGCTTGTTAGCGCTATCGGCCGATAACTCGATACAGACGATGGATCCTTCCCCTGCTTCAGGATAGGGATCACTATGGCCTCTCTCCAGGCAGAGGGGAGCTCGCCGGAGATCCATATAGAGTTATACAGACAGAGAAGGGTTTTCTTCGTTTCAGAGGGCAGGTTCTTCAACATTTCATATAATATGCGGTCAGGGCCTGGGGCAGATTGGTTGCAACAGGCGAGTGATGCCTGAAGCTCTGCTAAAGAGAAAGGCAAGTTATAAGGCTCGTTCCCGGTGCTCTTTCGGTCTAGTTTTTGTTTTTCTATTGCTGCTTTGTGTTTTGTAAATTCTGGGGAATAGTGCAATGAACTGGACACATGTTCAAAGTGTGCACCCAGGTGGTTTGCTTGGTCTTCCAAGCTGTCGCCCTGTGTGTTTACCAAAGGGAGTGAATATGTTTGTCGTCCTCTCACCTTGTTAACCCTGTTCCAGACTTTGGCCTCATCTGTATACGAGTGTATACTTGATAAAAACTTCTGCCAGCTCTCTCTTCTGGCCTGTCGGCGCGTTCTCCTGCCTTCGGACTTTACCTTCTTAAAATTGATAAGATTCTCTGCAGTAGGAGAATCGCGTAGCAACCCCCACGCTTTGTTCTGTTTTCTACGAACGTTCCTACATTCGTCGTTCCACCATGGGACACGGCGTTTGCATGCCGCACCACTTATTTCGGATATGCATTTAGAAGCGGCATCAATTATGAAGGAAGTAAAATATTCCACAGCAGCATCAGTTCCTAACGAAGACATGTTGGCCCAGGAGATGCTACTAGTAAGATTTCGAAATTTCTCCCAATCGGCTGTGTCAATCTTCCATCGAGGGGCTTGTGGTGACGGCTCAGTTTTGGTTGTTCGCAGTAGTATTGGGAAGTGATCGCTCCCGTACGGATTTTTGGTAACTTCCCATTTAAGTTCAGATAATAGAGACGGGGAAGCTATGCTAAGATCAATAGAAGAAAAGGTTCTGTTTGCGACACAGTAAAATGTAGGTTCCTTCTTGTTCAGGAGACACGCGCCAGAGGAGAAAAGAAATTGTTCAACAAGACGACCTCGCGCATCGATACGAGCGTCGCCCCACAGACTACTGTGCGCATTGAAATCGCCAAGAACAAGATAGGGTTCTGGCAATTCATCTATAAGGGACTGAAATTCGTGTTTATGTAAGTGGTAATGGGGGGGTATGTAAAGTGAGCAGATGGTGATGAGCTTGTTTAGAAGAACAAGTCGAACTGCCACTGCTTCAAGGGGCGTTTGTAGCTGCAAACGTTGACATGCTATGCTTTTGTGAATTACAATGGCAACACCGCCTGATGATGCGATGGCATCATCGCGATCTTTACGAAACGTAACATACTGTCGGAGAAAATTTGTATGTTTCGATTTTAAGTGCGTTTCCTGTACACACAGCACTTTTGGATTGTGTTGGTAAATAAGTTCTTGGACATCGTCGAGGTTCCTAAGAAGGCCTCTGACGTTCCATTGAATGATTTGTGTATCCATAATGAAAGTAAATTGGTGCTGTGTGTACTAAACAAGGAAATGTTGCTTTAGATTACAGAGCCCTTTCCAGGCCCCGTAACTCGAGATTTGTCCTTTCTGAAGCGGTCGAGGGAGCCTCGCCGCTCCTTAGGCGCTTGGTGCGCCGTCGGGATGGGTGTAGTGTCCATTGCCTCTTGTGAGGCGCCGGACACGCGCTCTTGCGAGCGAGATGTTTCGCGAGAAAGTCTCGCCGCGAAGGAGGAGACATTTGCGCCCACCAGCCCGGAGGTCGATGGGGCTGCCTTTGGGCCTGAGCTGTGCCGGCTGTTGCCAGCGCTAGCTGTGGCCGGTGAGGGTGAGGCAGCCTTGACTGCACCCACCGTGGGAGCTGCTGGCGGGCCTGCGGGTTTACTACGCGTAGCGCAGGCTGCCACCGAGGACTGTGACGGTGCCGGCAACCCTGAGGTAACCGGACTTGTTTGCTGGTTGGGTGGAGTGGACTTAGCTCCTTCCACCCTGGGGGCAGGAGCCACAAGCGACAGCTCGCTGCGCGCGGGCTGGGCAGGTGGCAGTAGCCGCTGCGACGCTGCCCCTTGACGCGCCGCATCAGCATAAGTGGTAGTGTGGAATGGTGAGCACCTTTTGCGTGCTTCCCTGAACGATATGTTTTCACGGACTTTCAGTGTTAGAATTTCTTTCTCTTTTTTCCAGCTTGGACAAGACCGGGAGTAGGCTGGATGATCACCATCGCAATTTATGCAGTGAGGTGTAGCCTCGCAATTGTCTGAGGCATGGCCTTGTGCTCCACACTTGGCACAGGTGAGTCGACCACGGCAGCTCTGCGAGCCATGGCCGAATCTTTGGCATTGGTAGCATCGCCTAGGATTTGGGATATATGGTCTTACTGCTATTTTTGTGTAGCCGGTTTCGATGCTTTGTGGCAAGACGCTTAATTCAAAGGTAAGTATCAGGTGTTTCGTGGGAATTTCTTTGTTGTCCCGTCTCATAACAATGCGCTGCACATTCGTGACATTCTGCTCCTTCCATCCTTCCAACAATTCGGTTTCAGATAAGTCGATGAGGTCTGCTTCTGACACTACCCCCCGTACTGTGTTCATGGACCGATGCGGTGAAACAGTAACTGGGACATCACCAAAGGTAACAAGTTTGCCGAGTCTATTGTATTGTTCTCTATCACGTAGTTCAAGGAGAAGGTCCCCACTTGGCATTTTGGTGACCTTGTAGCCAGGGCCTAGCGTGTTGGTCAAGCTTTTTGCAACTACAAATGGGGATATGGTTCTTGCTAGTTTTTCGGTTCTTTCACTGTGGACTACTTGAAATCGTGGGAAAATGTCTTTAGGTCGGGTGAACAAGTTTATAATCTCATCGGTGCGTCCCCTCTTCTGAGGGAGACGATCAAGAAGCCTAGGAAAAGCGGGTGTTCCCATAGCAATTTGGTGTAGTTCGGCAGCAATGGCAGCCACCCACCTCGGAGTCCAACAAGGGGACGCTGCAGCACTTAACGTGTAAGGCTGCAGGCGCCAGCCGTACATTGCCGCTATAACCTTATATACAAACCCAAGAGAGGGCACCTACACAAGGTTAACCCAAGCCGCCTATGAAAATTGAGGAAGTAACTGAAGAGAAGAGGTGACAGGACAGTTAGGACAGAAAAATAGAGAAGAAAAAGATCGGAGAGGGGGACAGGAAAAGGCGACCACCGATTTCCCCCGGGTGGGTCAGTCCGGGGGTGCCGTCTATGTGAAGCAGAGGCCAAAGAGGTGTGTTGCCTCCGCCTGGGGGCCTTAAAGGTCCAAACACCCGGCATCGGCTCAACCCCCTGGATCCTCCTTTCCCCAGACACGGCTAAGCCGCGCACGGCTACACGCGGTAGGGTCCAACCCTCGTGTGCTAGGGTCCGTGGTGTCGCAACACACCAAACGCCTGCTTGCGCAGACGCCCCTGCGGGGCAGCTGTACAGGAGAGGACATGACATCGTGTTCGTGGAGCGACACATCCATCTCTTCGGCAAGACTTCTTACTCGCAGTGCGTAGGGCTTTCTTACGCTAGGGCGGTTCTGAAAGGTTTGGGCACTGGACAGGTCATTTATAGTTGTGTAGGTAGGGTGTGTTTTGCTTGAGTTTACTTTCAGGAAATACATAAAGGACAAGTACGTTCTCTGCAGATGGAGTGACCATTCATTTGATTCTGCATATAGGCTTTCTACGGGGCTTGTTCTGAATGCACCCGTAGAGAGGCGGATGCCCAGATGGTGGACAGGGTCCAACATCTTCAAGGAGCTCGGAGTCGCGGAGTGGTATATAATGGAACCGTAGTCTATACGTGATCGAATCAGGCTCTTATAGAGATTCAGTAGACATTTTGTGTCACTACCCCACGTAGTGCGAGACAACACTTTCAAGATGCTCATTGTCTTCAAGCACTTATTTCTTAGATACTTTAGATGTGGGATAAATGTTAACTTTGCGTCCAGAATTATGCCTAGAAATTTGTGTTCAGTTTTTACAGGTAGACCCTCACCTTGCATCTCGATGTTGGGATCAGGGTGCAGACCTCTCTTTCTGGAGAAGAGGACGCATGTGGACTTTTGTGGGTTAAGCCTAAATCCATTCTCGTCTGGCCACTTACATAGTTTGTTCAAACCAAGCTGAACCTGCCGCTCACAGATTGCAAGGTTACATGAGGTGAACCCTATCTGCACATCGTCGACATATACTGAATAAAATAGGTTGCGTAGGATGTACAGACGCAGAGAGTTCATTTTTATGATAAAGAGCGTGCAACTAAGCACACCGCCCTGTGGTACTCCAGTTTCCTGCACAAATGGTCTTGATAGGGCATTACCCACACGAACACGGAATCTGCGGTTGGACAGATAACTTTCAATGACATTCAGCATATTGCCACGTATTCCAAAGTGTGCGAGGTCTCTCAGTATTCCGAACCGCCACGTGGTGTCGTATGCCTTTTCCATGTCGAGGAAAACAGACAGGAAGAATTGCTTGTGGACAAAGGCTTCACGAATCTGAGCCTCTATGCGTGATGATGTGTGGTGTTTTATGGCGCAAGGGCCAGTTATGGCCAAAGAGCGCCATGCCAGTGTTTGTGAATGATCCGTCGAGCAATGAATTCTGAGAAGTGGATGAAACGTGGCTGTAAAGGGGCCTAAAATTATCGCTGTAAAGTGCGTAAAATATATATGTACTAAAATCATGGCAATGACTAATGATGTGTACTATGAAATGAGGAATGCATTGAGAAAGAAGAATAATATATTTAAAATATTTAAGATACAGTAATTGGCAAGAAGCACTACTACCTAAACAGAGCCCTTGAACCACAAGGGCCTGGAGGCATGTGCTATAAAAAAATTATCTCAGCAACATCCTCTGGAGAGAGGATGTGCTACGAACTTATTGGGCTAATAACATGTAGCACAACATCATTCAAAAAATCGAGGACTGCTTTGGCATTAAAAAGCGGTTCTTCACCAATAAACAGCATGGGATGCAGAGGGATATTGTAGCGGTATGCTACAGGAAAATGTTTCCTTCTCTCGGCTTCGGCTTCCCGACACTCCACGAGGACATGGAGGACGGTCAGCCTCTCACCACATCTACCACAGGTTGGTGGTTCATCACCGATAAGCAAAAAATTGTGGGTGCCATATGTATGTCCTATTCTTAGACGACAGAACAGGACATCAGTTCGTCGTGTTTTAGTTATGAGGGGCCAGTAACCTAACTGTGGCTTAATCAAATGAAGCTTATTACTTGTTTGTGTGTCCCACAAGCATTGGCAGTGGCTTCGCAGTTTCTTTCGCAAGAAAGGTTTCAAATCTGCTGCAGAAACAGCAGCTGTAGGAGTTAATCGCGGGTGATGTCACTGATGTGGCCATTTCGTCGGCAAGAACATTGCCCTCGATGCCTCTATGCCCAGGCACCCAGCATATAATGACATGCTGGTTAGTTGCGTAAGCTCTACAGAGAACAGAATAGAGCTCAATGAGTACAGGATTTCTTAGTTTGCAGATTGACATCAAGGCTTTCACGACACTTTGAGAGTCTGTATATATGATAGTCTTTTGAAGTTTTGATTTCTTTATATGCTTTACAGCTGATAAAAGTGCATAGGACTCAGCCGTAAAGATACTTGTTTCCGGGTGTAGTACACCGGATTCCGAGAAGGATGGGCCGACGGCTGCATAAGAAACACCGGCATGTGACTTAGAAGCGTCTGTGTAATACTCTGTGCACGAGTACTTGGACTGAAGTTCTAGGAAATGCATTTTAATGTGTGCCTCTGGTGCGTGTTTCGTGACTTCTATAAATGATGTGTCACAATCTATGTGCTGCCACTGCCACGGAGGTAACAGTTTCACTGGGGCCATAGGACGATGATCAAGCAGCGGAACACCCATTTCCTCACTAAGATTCCTCACACGCAAAGAGAATAGCTTTCTCGCTGCAGGTCGATTGTGGAATAGTGTGGCAGCGGTCACATCGTTTATTGTTGAATAAGACGGATGTTCAGTATTTGCTTGCACTTTCAGAAAATATGTAAAACTGCTGTATGACCGCTGCAGATGAAGTGACCACTGATTCGACTCTACATAGAGGCTCTGGATTGGACTTGTCCTGAAAGCACCAGTCGCGAGACGGATACCTAAGTGGTGAACAGGGTCTAGTATTTTTAATGCACTTGGCGTTGCAGAATTATAAATTATAGACCCGTAATCAAGGCGTGAGAGGACAAGACTTTTATACAGGTTAAGCAAACACTTTCGATCACTACCCCAAGTCGTACGCGACAGAAGCTTTAAAAGGTTCATTGTCTTCAGGCATTTTGCCCTAAGATACTTAATATGAGGAATAAATGTAAGCTTGCAATCTAAAATAATGCCTAGAAACTTATGCTCGCTGCTGACAGAGAGTGCATCTCCTTTGATTTGTATACTGGGGACAGGCGTTATGCCTCTTTTGTTTGCAAAGAGTACGCAAGTGCTCTTCTGGGCGTTTACTTTAAAACCGTTCTCATCTGCCCATTTGGACAATTTGTTTATTACAAGCTGCACTTGTCGTTCGCAGATGGCAATATTGCATGACTTGAAGGCAATTTGCACATCGTCGACATAAACGGAATAGAACATTGTCCGTGGAATGACTGTGTGCAGGGAATTCATTTTTACAATAAATAGTGTGCAACTAAGCACGCCTCCCTGTGGCACACCGGTCTGTTGGGTAAATGACTTAGACAAAGCGTTACCTACTCTTACGCGGAATGTGCGATTAGATAGGTAACATTCGATTGTATTTAACATGTTGCCACGGACACCCATCGCCAAAAGATCTCGAAGAATGCCGTAGCGCCATGTTGTATCGTAAGCTTTCTCTAGGTCAAGAAACACTGAAAGACAGAACTGTTTATGTATAAATGCATCCCTGATATAAGACTCAATGCGAACAAGGTGGTCTGTTGTGGACATACCTTCCCTGAAACCACATTGGAAGGGGTCTAGTAGTTTGTTATTTTCAAGGAAACATATTAGGCGCCTGTTGATCATTTTTTCAAACAGTTTGCACAGACAACTTGTCAGCGCTATTGGTCTATAGCTGCTGGCTAGGGACGGGTCTTTGCCTTGTTTAAGCACGGGGATGACTATAGCCTCCTTCCACGAGGACGGGATATACCCAGCCGCCCACATGGCATTGAAAAGAGACAGGAGTGTTTTCAGCGCTTCAGGATGCAGGTGCTTAATCATTTCATACATGACGCGATCGCCACCTGGCGCCGAGTTGTTGCAGCAAGTAAGAGAAGCTTTGAGTTCAACTAGGCTGAATTTGCAGTTGTAATCTTCAGTCCGTGAACATTTTCGATCAAGGGGCGTTCGCTCTGCGTGTTCTTTGAACCTGAGAAATGTTTGTGTGTAATGGGACGCACTGGATACATGTTCAAAGTATTCGCCCAGACAGTCTGCCTGTTCTTCCAGGCTCTCACCTTGGCTACTGACTAAGGGTAATGGTTGTACCTCCCTGCCTTTTAATTTACTAACTCGATTCCACACTTTTGTTTCATCTGTGTAAGAATTTATACTGGAGATGTACTTCTCCCAACTCTCTCTTTTAGCACGTCGGCGCGTTCTTCTACCCTGGGATTTTATTTGTTTGAAACTAATCAAGTTTTCGGCAGTTGGAGAGTCGCGAAGTCGTCCCCAAGCTTTGTTTTGATTTTTCCGCGCTTGTTTACACTCTTCATTCCACCACGGGATGCGACGTTTATTCGTAAGTCCGTTAGTTTGACGGATGCATTTCGTGGCAGCGTCAATTATAAAGCCTGTAATATATGCCACAGCGTCTTCTATATTAAAGGAGGCAATATCATCCGTGCTTAAATACGTAAGTTCTCGGAAACGTTCCCAGTTAGCTGTGTCAACCTTCCATCGGGGAATGTGTGGTGAGCTTATATCTTGTTTTGTTAAGTTTAATATAATAGGGAAGTGGTCGCTCCCAAAAGGGTTGTTGAGAACGGACCACTCTAGGTACGGCATTAGTGTGCTTGATACTATAGTTAAATCTATGGAGGAGTATGTATTATGCGCCACACTGTAGTATGTTGGCTCTTTCTTATTAAGTATACATGCTCCTGAGGAAAAGAGAAAGTTTTCGATTAGGCGACCTCTCGCATCGCAACGAGAGTCTCCCCACAGTGTGTTGTGTGCGTTCAAATCTCCGACAACTATGTATGGAGCCGGAAGTTCATCTATGTAGTTTTGAAATTCGGTTTTATTAAGGTGATAACTGGGAGGGATGTATATAGAGCTGATAGTGACTAGCTTGTCAAACAGCACCCCTTGGACAGCAACTGCCTCTAGGGGCGTACGAAGTTTTATTTCCCGGCAGGCAACACCTCTGTCTACTATGATAGCTACACCACCGGATGACACGACAGTGTCCTCGCGGTCTTTGCGAAAAATAGCATATTGTCTAAGGAAATTTGTTTGTGTATGTTTGAGGTGTGTTTCTTGAACACACAGCACCCTGGGACTAAACTTGCGGAGGAGTTCTTTAACGTCGTCAAGATTTTGAAGGAGACCTCTGACGTTCCAATGAATTATTTGAGAGCCCATATTAAAAAGAGTTTTGTGCTGTGTGTTTAAGAAAAGAAAGTTAGCTTACAGAACCCTTTAGAGGCCCTGTAATGCGGGGTTTCTCTTTTTTGGAGCGGTCGAGAGATTCTCGCCGCTCCTTAGGCGCTGGCTGCGCCGTCTGGCTAGAAGATGTGTCCATCGGCTCTTGCGGCGCGCTGGACACCCGCTCTTGAGAGCGGTTTGTTCGCGTTGAGGGCCTCGTCTCAAGAGACGAGACCCTTGAGGCCACCAGCCCGGAGGTCGATGGCCCCTTCTTCTGAGATGGCGGAGCAGCACTAGCTGCAGCCGCCGAGGGGGCGGATGGCGTCACCGCTGGCTCACTACGCGTGTGCCAGACAGCCGCCGAAGGCCGTTGTGGCGCAGCCCCCTGACGCGTCACATCGGCAAAGCTGGTTTTTGGCAGGTAGGACACCTGCCTTCGTGCCTCTTTGAACGAAATATTTTGTTTAACTTTAATCGTGACAATTTCCTTTTCTTTTTTCCAGGATGGGCAGGACCGCGAGTACGCGGCGTGCTCCCCTTCACAGTTTACACAATGTGGGGTGTTGTTGCACGTATCAGACGTGTGTTCAGAAGCACTGCATTTGGCGCAAGTAGTTCGACCGCGACAGCTCTGTGAGCTATGGCCAAATCTCTGGCATTTGAAACATCGCAGGGGGTTGATGATTGATTGTTGGAGTTTAGTGGCGCAAGGGCCAGGTATGGCCAAAGAGCGCCATGACAGTATTAGTTCGCGCCAAGACGATGGTAATGGCTTGTTAGTGGTAGATGAATAGGGAATTATATGAACATTAGATGTGGCATGGCTGTAAAGGGGCCTAAAATCAGTCGCTGTAAAGTGCGTAAAATCTATAAGTAATAAGATTATGGCAATGAGTGATTATGTGTACTATGGACATGAAGAATGCATTGCGAAAGAATGATACGAGTTACAAAAAATTAAAGATACAAGTATTGGCCAGAAGCACAAGTGCCTAAACAGAGCCCTTGAAACACAAGGGCCTGGAGGCATGTGCAGTTAAAAAACTATCGCAGCAGCATCCTCTAGAGAGAGGATGCACTACGAACTTATTGGGCTAGTTAACATGTAGCACAACATCTTTCAAGAAAGCAAGGACTGCGTTGGTGCTAAAAAGTGGTTCTTTACCGAGAAACATAGCGGGATGCAGAGGGACTCAATAGCGATATGCGAGAGGAAAATGTTTCTTTCTTTCTCTTTCGGCTTCCCGACACTCCAAGAGGACGTGGAGGACGGTGAGCCTGTCGCCACATCTACCACATGTTGGAGGATCATTTCCATTCAATAGAAAATTGTGAGTACCATATGTGTGTCCTATTCTGAGACGACAGAATAGGACATCAGTTCGTCGTGTTTTAGTTGTACAGGGCCAGAAACCTAACTGTGGCTTAATCAAGTGGAGCTTATTAGTTGTTTCAGCGTCCCACAGACGCTGCCAGTGGCCTCGCAGTTTCCTTCGCAAAAAAGGCTTCAGATCTGTGGAGGAAATAGCAGCGGCAGGATTAATAGCTTGCGATGTAGTTGATGTGGCCAACTGGTCTGCTAGCACATTGCCCTCGATGCCTCTATGGCCAGGCACCCAGCATATTATTACATGTCTACGAGATTGGTAAATGTTACACAAGAGTGAGTAAAGCTCGATAACAACAGGATTCTTATGCTTTTGTAAAGATGTTAGCGCTTTTACAAGACTCAACGAGTCTGTGAATATTATTGCCTTTTGTAGTTTCAATTTCTCTATATGCTTCACCGCAGACAGTACTGCGTAGGCTTCTGCGGTGAAGATGCTTGTTAGGGGGTTCAATACGTCGATTTTAGAAAAGGAGGGGCCAACAGCGGCGTAAGATACGCCAGCATGGGACTTGGATGCGTCGGTATAGAATTCCGAGCACGAGTACTTCGATTGAAGTTCGCGGAAATGCATTGCAATTTCGAGCTCGGGAGCGTGCTTTGTGACCTCTACAAAGGATAGATCACATTCTATCACCTGCCACTCCCAGGGCGGTGAAAGCTTAGCTGGAGGCATTAGGCGATGTTCTAGAAGTGGGATATCCATCTCTTCGCTAAGTTCTCTTACACGCAGTGAGAAAGGCCGCCTCATAGAGGGTCGATTATAGAAAAGCGTTGCACACTTCAAATCATTAAGGGTTGTAGAACAAGGATGTTCACGATCGGAGTGTACTTTGAGAAAATAGGTGAAGCTGATGTATGTTCTCTGGAGATGGAGTGACCACTCATTTGATTCTACGTATAAACTTTCGACGGGGCTTGTTCTGAATGCGCCAGTGGCCAGGCGGATACCTAGATGGTGGACAGGATCTAGCATTTTTAGCGCGCTCGGGGCGGCAGAGTGATATACTACGGCACCATAGTCCAATCGTGACCGAATGAGGCTCTTGTGAAGGATTCATTAAACACTTCCTGTCGGTGCCCCAGGATGTGTGAGATAAAATTTTCAGTAAGTTCATTGTTCTTAGACATTTCGCCTTGAGATGTTTTATGTGGTTAATGAAAGTAAGCTTAGAGTCAAGTATGATGCCTAAAAATTTGTGTTCTTTGTTCACAGGTATTTGTTGTCCATACATTTCGATAGTTGGATCTGCAACAAGACCTTTCTTCCTGGTGAAAAGAACACAAGAACTTTTGTGGGGGTTTACTTTGAACCCGTTTTCCTCTGCCCACTTAGACACTTTGTTGAGCCCCTGCTGTACCTGTCTCTCGCACACTGCGAGGTTACAGGACTTGAAGCCTATCTGTACGTCGTCCACGTAGATGGAATAAAAGATAGCTGGTGGTAAAGAAGCACGAAGCGTGTTCATTTTAACGATAAAGAGTGTGCAACTGAGCACGCCTCCTTGGGGTACACCAGTTTCCTGCACAAAAGGTCGTGATAAAACATTGCCAACTCGAACACGGAATGTGCGATTCAGCAGATAACTCTCAATCACATTTAACATATTACCACGTATACCAAAGTGGGAGAGGTCTCTCAGTATGCCAAACCGCCATGTGGTGTCGTAGGCCTTTTCCATGTCTAAGAATACAGACAAGAAGAACTGTTTGTGAACAAAAGCTTCGCGTATCTGCGCCTCAATACGTATCAAGTGGTCAGTGGTGGATCGACGCTCGCGAAAACCACACTGGTATGGATCAAGCAGTCTGTTTGATTCTAGGAAATGTAATAGGCGACGGTTTATCATTTTTTCGAAGACTTTGCAGAGACAGCTTGTTAGCGCTATGGGCCGATAACTCGATACAGAGGATGGATCCTTCCCCTGCTTCAGGATAGGGATCACTATGGCCTCTTTCCAGGCAGAGGGGATCTCGCCGGAGGTCCATATAGAGTTATACAGACAGAGAAGGGTTTTCTTCGTTTCAGAGGGTAGGTTCTTCAACATTTCATATAATATGCGGTCAGAGCCTGGGGCAGATGGTTGCAACAGGCGAGTGATGCATGAAGCTCTGCTAAGAGAAAGGTAAGTTATATGGCTCGTTCCCGGTGCTCTTTCGGTCTAGTTTTTGTTTTTCTATTGCTGCTTTGTATTTTGTGAAATTCTGGAGAATAGTGCGATGAACTCGACACATGTTCAAAATGTGCACCCAGGTGGTTTCGCTTGGTCTTCCAAGCTGTCGCCCTGTGTATTTACCAAAGGGAGTGAATATGTTTGTCGTCCTCTCACCTTGTTAACCCTGTTCCATACTTTGGCCTCATCTGTATACGAGTGTATACCTGATAAAAACTTCTGCCAACTCTCTCTTCTGGCCTGTCGGCGCGTTCTCCTGCCTTGTGACTTTATCTTCTTAAAGTTGATAAGATTCTCCGCAGTAGGGAATCAGCGTAGCAACCCCCACGCTTTGTTCTGTTTCCTACGAGCGTTCCTACATTCGTCGTTCCACCATGGGACACGGCGTTTGCATGCCACACCACTTATTTCGGATATGCATTTAGAAGCGGCATCAATTATGAAGGCAGTGAAATACTCTACAGCAGCATCAATTCCTAACGAAGACATGTCAGCCCAGGAGATATTGCTAGTAAGAGTTTCGAAATTTCTCCCAATCTGCTGTATCGACCTTCCATCCGGGGAGCGTGTGGTGGAGATCGTATTGTCTTGGTTGTTCTCAGTAAGTATGGGGAAGTGATCGCTCCCGTAAGGGATTTTTTATAACTTCCCATTCAAGTTCAGGAAATATGGACTGGAGAAGCTATGCTGAGTCTATAGAAGAAAAGGTTTCGTTTGCAATACAGTAATATGTAGGTTCCTTCTTATTCGTAGCAGACATGCACCAGGACGAGAAAAGAAAGTCTTCAACTAGACGACCTCGCGCATCGGATACGAGAGTCGCCCCACAGTGCTGCTGTGTCGCATTCAGAATCACCAAGAACAAGATAAGGTTCTGGCAATTCGTCTATAGGGACTGAATTCATGTTTGTGTAAGTGGTAATGTGGCGGTATGTAAAGCGAGCAAATGGTGACGAGTTTGTTTCAGAGAACAAGTCGAACTGCCACTGCTTCGAGGGGCGTTTGTAGCGGCTAAACTGTTGACAGCTATGCTTTTGTGAATTATAATGGCAACACCGCCTGATGATGCAAGAGCATCATCGCGGTCTTTACGAAACGTAACATACTGTCGGAAGAAAGTTTGTATGTTCGATTTTAAGTGAGTTTCCTGTACACACAGCACTTTTGGATTGTGTTGGTAAGAATTTCTTGGACATCATCGAGGTTCCTAAGAATGCCTCTGACGTTCCACTGTATGATTTGTATATCCATACTGAAAGTAAATTGGTGCTGTGTGTACTAGAAAAAAAGGAAGTGTTGCCTTAGATTACAGAGCCCTTTCCAGGCCCTGTAACGCGGGATTTGTCCTTTCTGAAGCGGTCGAGGGAACCTCGCCGCTCCTTAGGCGCTTGGTGCGCCGTCGGGATGGGTGTGGTGTCCATTGCCTCTTGTGAGGCGCCGGACACGCGCTCTTGCGAGCGAGAAGTTTCGCGAGAAAGTCTCGCCGCGAAGGACGAGACATTCGCGCCCACCAGCCCTGAGGTCGATGGGGCTGCCTTTGGGCCTGAGCTGCGCCGGCTGTTGCTAGCGCCAGCAGGGGCCGGTGAGGGTGAGGCAGCCTTGACTGCACCCACCGTGGGAGCTGCTGGCGGGCCTGCGGGTTCGCTACGCGTAGCGCAGGCTGCCACCGAGGACTGTTGTTGTGCCGGCAACCCTAGGGTAACCGGGCCTGTTTGCTGGTTGGGTGGAGTAGGCTTAGCGCCTTCCACCCTGGGGGCAGGAGCCACAAGCGACAGCTCGCTGCGTGCGGGCTGTGCAGGTGGCAGTAGCCGCTGCGACGCTGCCCCTTGACGCGCCGCATCAGCGTAAGTAGTCGTGTGGAATGGCGAGCACCTTTTGCGTGCTTCCCTGAACGATATGTTTTCACGGACTTTCAGTGTTATAATTTCCTTCTCTCTTTTCCAACTTGGACAAGACCGGGAGTACGCTGGATGCTCACCATCGCAATTAACGCAGTGAGGTGTGGCCTCGCAATTGTCTGAGGCATGGCCTTGTACTCCACACTTGGCACAGGTGAGTCGACCACGGCAGCTCTGCGAGCCATGGCCGAATCTTTGGCATTGGTAGCATCGTCTAGGATTTGGTATGTATGGTCTTATGGCTATCTTTGTGTAGCCTGTTTCAATGGTTTGTGGCAATTCGCTCAATTCAAATGTAAGTATCAGATGTTTCGTGGGGATTTCTTTGTTGTCCCGTCTCATAACAATGCGCTGCACATTCGTGACGTTTTGCTCCTTCCATCCTTCCAACAGTTCAGTTTCAGATAAGTCAATGAGGTCTGCTTCTGATACTACTCCCCGTACTGTGTTCATGGACCGATGCGGTGAAACGGTAACTGGGACATCACCAAAAGTAACAAGTTTGCTGAGTCTATTGTATTGTTCCTTATCACGTAGCTCAAGCAGAAGGTCCCCGCTTGGCATTTTGGTGAACCTTGTAGCCAGGGCCTAGCGTGTTGGTCAAGCTCTTTGCAACTACAAATGGGGATATTGTTCTTGCTAGTTTTGCTGTTCTTTCACTATGCACTACTTGAAATCGCGGGAAAATGTCTTTAGGTCGCGTGAACATGTTTCAATATCTCATCAGTGCGTCCCCTCTTGTGAGGGAGACGATCAAGAAGTCGAGGAAAAGCGGGCGTTCCCATAACAGTTAGTGTTGTTCGGCAGCAATGGCAGCCACCCACCACGGAGTCCAACAAGGGGACGCTGCAGCACTTAACGTGTAAGGCTGCGGGCGCCAGCCGTACATTGCCGCTATAACCTTATATAAAACCCAAGAGAGGGCACCTACACAAGGTTAACCCAAGCCGCCTATGAAAAGTGTGGAAGTAACAGAAGAGAAGAGGTGACAGGACCGTGAGGACAGAAATATAGAGAAGAAAAGATCGGAGAGGGGGACAGGAAAAGGCGACCGCCGATTTCCCCCGGGTGGGTCAGTCCGGGGGTGCCGTCTATGTGAAGCAGAGGCCAAAGAGGTGTGTTGCCTCCGCCGGGGGGCCTTAAAGGTCCAAACACCTCAGCGTCGGCTCAACCCCCAGGATCCCCTTTTCCCCGGACACGGCTAAGCACGCACGGCTACACGCGGGGAGGGGCCAACCCTCATGTGCTCGGGTACGTGGGTGTTCGCAACACACCAAACCGCCTGCTTACGCAGACGCCCTTGCGGGAGGTGTCGACGCACTGCTTCAGTGCTGTAGCTCAATTTAATGTGTTTTAACGCAGACTTATTGTCACAAGGATGATTCTATTGCATGTACATTCTTATACGACACATGTTAAAATTTTGTACTGGGTTC
This sequence comes from Dermacentor silvarum, assembly GCF_013339745.2. Taxonomy (NCBI): domain Eukaryota; kingdom Metazoa; phylum Arthropoda; class Arachnida; order Ixodida; family Ixodidae; genus Dermacentor; species Dermacentor silvarum. The sequence continues at coordinate 451,051,443 of NC_051154.1, read as the reverse complement.
CGAAAAAATGCGTTCGATGTCCTTAGCACTGGTCTGAAACAAACTGGTACAAGCACAGTTCTGGATATCATCGATTCCTAAGAAGTGTCTTTGACTTTGTTTTGGCCATAATGACAAATTATGTCTGCAGTGCGCCACGTCGGTCGTGCCTCTAGATACTGATGGTTTTGCCATCTAAACGCCGATAGGTCATTTTTGCAAGAGGTCAAGACGAAACCATATGTTCTAGCGTCCGGATGGCGACGCGGAGATGGACTCCGCGCTCGGAGGCTGACAGCGCCTTGCCAGCGAGAACTTCGCGTAAGCATTTTTTCCGTGTGTGGAGGACTTTTGCCACACCTTTGCCAGAATTCCCAGGTGTGTAAATTAGTGGATCCAGGCATAAGGTTGCCTTATAATGATATAATGGTTTGGCTAGTAAAACCCAGAATGTGATTGCAGCATAAGTTAATGTGTTTTAAGTGGTACTATTGCAGCGGGGCCAGCCAATCCGTTTATATAAATGAAGGCAGTCCGTTTTTTAGCGTTATAAATATCGACAGAATGTTGTGAACGGTATCGGTATGTCTAAAAAACAATCTAGTTGTGATCGTCGCGAATGAATGCTACAGTATGTAAAAAAAAATAAAGTCACAGCGCATGGGATCGACGCCACGAGTTTCCTCCTCCCTGGATATTTTTTTCACGTCGCAAAATAATGATGATGTATGGTGTTTAATGGCGCAAGGGCCAGGCTACGGCCAAAGAGCGCCAGGCCTGTGTTAATAAGTTGACAATGGAGCAATGAATTGCGAAAGGTAGATGTGTCGTGGCTGTAAAAGGGCCTAAAACAATCGCTGTAAAATGCGTAAATATATATGTAATAAAATTATGGCAATGGCTAATGAGGTGCACTATGAAACGAAAGAACAATTGCAAGATAATCATGATAAATGAGAATTTATCACTGATAAGTCTTTTCAAACAGCACTACTGCCTTGACAGGCCCTTTGAAATGCAAGGGCCTGGAGACTCGTGCTATACAAAACTACTATCGCAGCGGCATCCTCTGGAGAGAGGATGCGCTATGAAACTATTGGGCAAATAACATGCAATATAACATCGCTAAGAAAGCCCAGGACAGCTTTGGTGTTAAAGAGGGGTTTGTCACCCAGAAACATAGCGGGATGGAGAGGGAGACAGTACCGGTACGCTAGAGGAAAGTGCCTTTTTCTCTCTGTTTCGGCTTCTCTGCACTCCACGAGGGCGTGAAGCACGGTAAGCCTCTCTCCACATCTACCACAGGTTGGTGGGTCATTTCCAGTTAAAAGAAAATTGTGGGTGCCGTATGTATGTCCTATTCTCAAACGAGAGAATAGGACATTAGTTCTTCGTATTTTCGTAACGGGATGCCAGGGACCTATCTGTGGCTTAACTAAGTGGAGCTTATTGTTCGTTTCGGCATCCCACAAGCGCTGCCAGTGGATTATTTCTTAAGTAGGGCTTGAGGTCTGCGGCAGGGATAGAAGCGGGAGGGTTAAGGGCTCGCGATGTAGTTGATGAGGCCATTTGATCAGCCAGAACATTGCCCTCGATGCCTCTATGGCCAGGCACCCAGCACAAAATAATATGCTGGTTAGACATGTATGCTTTGCACAGAGCAGAATACAGTTCAATGAGTACAGGGTTTTTGTGTCTATGTAGAGTCATGATAGCTTTCACAACGCTTAGGGAGTCTGTAAATATTATTGATCGTTTGAGTTTTGACTTGCCTATATTCTTCACGGCTGATAAAAGTGCATAGGCTTCAGCCGTAAAAATGCTTGTTTCCGGGTGCAGTACATCGGACTCGGAGAACGATGGGCCGACTACTGCATAAGAAACTCCTGCATGTGACTTGGAAGCGTCAGTGTAAAACTGAGTGCAGGACGAGTACTTGAACTGGATTTCTAGAAAATGCATCTGGATATGTGCCTCTGGAGCGTCTTTTGTGACCTCTACAAACGAAGTATCACACTCTATGAGTTGCCACTGCCACGGTGGCACTGGATTTGCTGGGGCCATCAAATTATTTTCAAGTAGTGGGATATCCATTTCTGCGCTAATTTTTCTTATACGTAGTGAGAAGGGTTCTCTTACTGTCGGCCGGTTATTAAAGAGTGTGGCACTGGTCATATCATTTATGATTGAGAAGGACGGATGTTCCGAGTTCGAATTTACTTTCAGGAAATAGGTAAGGCTTAAGTATGAACGTTGCATGTCAAGCGACCACACGTCCGCTTCTACGTACAAGCTTGACACAGGACTTGTCCTGAAGGCACCAGTGGCTAGGCGGATGCCTAGATGGTGTACAGGATCCAGCATCTTTAGGGCGCTTGGCGTAGCGGAATGGTACACTATGGCGCCGTAATCTAGTCGTGTGAGTATGAGGCTCTTATACAGATTTAAAAGGCACTTTGTGTCACTACCCCAAACGGTGCGTGACAACACTTTTAGAATATTCATTGTTTTCATGCACTTGTTCCTTATATACTGTATGTGTGCCACAAATGTAAGTTTCGTATCTAGAATCACACCTAAAAATTTGTGTTCTGTTTTTACGGCCACACGTTGTCCCTGCAACTCAATGTCAGGATCGGGGTGCAGACCCCTCTTCCTGGAGAACAGGACGCAGGTGGTCTTTTGTGGGTTAAGGCTAAATCCATTCTCGTCTGCCCACTTAGACACCTTGTTCAGACCAAGCTGAATCTGCCGCTCACAGACTGCAAGATTGCACGAGGCGAAACCTAACTGTACATCATCGACGTATGCAGAGTAAAACATGTTTCTTGGGATATACAGACGCAAAGAACTCATTTTTACGATAAAGAGAGTGCAACTCAGCACCCCGCCCTGTGGCACTCCAGTTTCCTGCACAAATGGTCTTGATACAGCATTTCCCACACGAACACGGAATGTGCGATTAGATAAATAACTTTCTATGACATTTAACATGTTACCACGTATACCAACGTGTGAGAGGTCTCTAAGTATTCCAAACCGCCACGTGGTGTCGTAGGCTTTTTCCATATCAAGGAATACAGACAGAAAGAACTGCTTATGGACAAAAGCTTCACGAATTTGCGTTTCAATACGTATCAAATGGTCGGCGGTGGATCGACCCTCTCGAAACCCGCATTGGTACGGGTCAAGCAGTTTGTTTGATTCGAGGAAATGTATTAGTCGGCGGTTTATCAATTTTTCGAACAGTTTGCAGAGACAGCTTGTTAGTGCTATAGGCCGGTAACTCGAAACAGACGATGGGTCCTTGCCCTGCTTCAGTATAGGGACGACAATGGCCTCTTTCCAGGCGGCGGGGATCTTGCCGGAGGACCATATAGCATTGTAAAGGCAGAGGAGAGTTTTCTTTGTTTCATGGGGAAGGTGTTTTAGCATTTGATAAACTATGCGGTCAGAGCCTGGGGCAGACTTGTTGCAACAACTAAGCGACGCATAGAGCTCAGCGATGCAAAATGGCTGGTTGTATGCCTCGTCTCCGGTGCATTTTCTTTCTATTTTCTGTTTTTCTATGGTAGCCTTGTGTCTTTTAAATGTTGGCGAATAATGGGATGAGCTTGCCACATGTTCAAAATGTGCTCCCAGGCAGTTAGCTTGGTCTTCCAGACTGTCGCCTTGTGTGTTTACCAACGGGAGTGAATAAGTTTGTAGCCCTTTTATCTTATTAACTTTCTTCCAGACTCTGCCCTCGTCTGTATACGAGTTGATGCCTGATAAAAACTTCTCCCAACTCTCTCTCCTGGCCTGTCGACGTGTTCTTCTCCCCTGCGATTTTATCTTCTTAAAATTGACAAGATTCTCCGCAGTTGGGGAGTCGCGTAGCAACCCCCACGCTTTGTTCTGTTTCCTACGAGCGTTCCGACATTCCTCGTTCCACCATGGGACACGGCGTTTGCAGGTCGCACCACTTATTTCAGGTATACATTCAGAAGCGGCATCAATTATAAAACATGTAAAATACTCGACAGCAGCATCAATTCCCAGCGAAGATATTTCAGACCACGAGATACTACTTGTAAGACTTTGGAATTTCTCCCAATCTGCCATATCCAACTTCCAGCGGGGTGCCTGTGGTGGAGGTTCGTTTTGTAGTGGTGATCTCAGCAGTATCGGGAAGTGGTCACTCCCGTAAGGATTTTTTATAACTTCCCATTTAAGTTCAGCAAATATAGACGGGGAAGCTACACTGAGATCAATGGAAGAAAACGTTTTGTTTGCGAGATTGTAGTAGGTGGGTTCCTTCTTATTCAGGAGACACGCACCAGAGGAGAAAAGAAATTGTTCGATTAGGCGTCCTCGCGCATCGATACGCGTGTCGCCCCACAAGCTGCTGTGTGCATTGAAATCACCAAGAACGAGGTAAGGTTCTGGTAATTCATCTATAAGTGACTGAAATTCATGCTTGTGTAAAGGATAATGTGGGGGTATGTAGAGCGAGCAAATAGTAACGAGTTTACCCAGAAGTACAGCACGAACGGCTACCGCCTCAAGTGCCGTATTAAGTGGAAGTTGCTGACAGGCTACACTTCTGTCGAGTATGATGGCCACACCACCAGATGATGCGGCAGAATCCTCGCGATCTTTTCGGAAAACAATATTCTGACGTAGGAAGTTGGTGTTTCTGGAGTTTAGATGTGTTTCTTGAACACACAGCACCTTTGGATTAAATTTACTGAGAAGTTCTTGGATATCGTCTAGGTTGTGGATTAAGTCCCCTAACATTCCACTGCATTATTTTATTCATGTTGGAGGAAAATAAAAGGTGCTGTGTGTTTCAAGGGGTGTGTACAGCCTATTTTACAGAGCCTTTTACAGGCGCTGTAACTGGTGTCTTGTCTTTTTTGGAGCGTTCTTGGGAGAGTCGCCTCTCCCTAGGCACTCCGTGTGCCGTCTGAGAAGTTGTGTCCATTGCCTCTTGCGAGGCGTTGGACACTCGCTCTAACGAGCGATGTGTACGTCGGTTTGGCTTCGCCTCGGAAGACGAAGCCTTTGTCCCCACCAGTGCGGAGGTTGACGGTACCTCCTTAGCCTCCGTGCTATCCTGGCTGCTGCCAGAGCTAGCAGGGGCCACTGGTGTGGCCAAGTTCGGTGATGGCAAGGCAGCCTTGGCTGCTCCCACCATAGGGGCGGCTGCCACAGCCGGCGGCTCGCTGCGCGCGGGCCGGGCAGGTGGCGGAAGCCGGTGCGACGTTGCCCCCTGACGCGTCGCCTCGGCATATGTTGTGCTGTGGAATGGCAAGCACCTTTTACGTGCTTCCTTGAAGGAGATGTTCTCACGAACTTTGAGAGTGATAATTTCTTTTTCTTTTTTCCAGTTCGGACAAGACCGGGAGTAAGCTGGATGCTCACCATCACAGTTTACACAGTGAGGTGTCGCTTCACAGTTGTCTGAGGAATGACCTTGCGTTCCACATTTCGCACATGTGAGTCTACCACGGCAGCTCTGCGAGCCGTGGCCAAATCTTTGACATTGGAAGCATCTTCTGGGATTGGGGATGTATGGCCTGACAGCTAACTTTGTGTATCCGGTTTCTATGGTTTGTGGCAGATCGCAAGTGGCAAAAGTCAGGATCAGGTGTTTAGTGGGAATTTCCTTATTTTCTCTTCTGATAATGATGCGCTGTACGTTTGTTACGTTTTGTTCTTTCCAGCCTTCCAATAGTTCGGTTTCGGACAAGTCGATTAGATCTGCATCAGACACTACTCCACGTGCTGTGTTCATAGACCGATGAGGTGAGACGGTAACAGGTATGTCTCCAAATGCCACAAGCTTGTTCAATTTATTGTGCTGCGCTTTGTCACGGATCTCAAGCAGGAGGTCCCCGCTCGCCATTTTGGTGACCTTGTAACCTGGGCCAAGGGCGTCAGTCAAGCCTTTCGCAACAAGAAAAGGGGAGACGGTTCGAGCTGGTTTTTCAGTTTTCTCACTGTGCACAACTTGGAATCGGGGAAAAATTTCTTTCGGTCTGAATAGGTTTAATATTTCATCGGTGCGCCCCCTCTTGTGAGGGTGACGATCAAGTAGACGGGGAAATGCAGGTGTTCCCATATTAGTTCGGTTTATTTCGGCGGCAATGGCGGCCACCCACCACGGAGCCCAACTAGGGGACGCTGCAGCACTTAAGGTGTAAGGCTGCAGACGCCAGCCGTGCATTGCTGCTATAACCCAATATAAGATACCCAAGAGAGGGCACATACACAAGGTTAACCCGAGCCGCCTATGAAAACGTGGAAGTAACAGAAGAGAATAGGAGACAGGACAGTAAAGAAAGGAGATAGGAAAGAAAAAGGGCAGAGAGGGGGATAGGAAAAGGCGACCAGCCGGTTTCCCCTGGGTGGGTCAGCCCAGGAGGGCCGTCTACGTGAAGCAGAGGCCCGAAGAGGTGTGTTGCCTCTGCCGAGGGGCCGTAAAGGTCCAAACACCCGGCTTCGGCTCAACCCCCAGGATCCCCTTTTCCCCGGACACGGCTAAGCCACGCACCGCGACACGTGGGAGGGGGTCGAAACCCTCCCGTTGGCTCGGGTCCGTGGTGTCGCCATGCACGAAACGCCTGCAGAAGCAGACGCCCCTGCGGGGGAAAACGACCGTGTCCTCGGAGACAAAAAAGATGCCTTCATCACGGGATGATTTTCCAATAGAGCAGCTGGGAAAACTACCATGCCAGAAAGGTGACCACTTCTACAGTCAACAGTTGCCCCACACTCCCGCAAAAAATCGATTCCTCAAATAACGTCATGCGTCGATCGTGCAATAACCGCGAATTCTGTGGGAAACACTTTACCGCACAAAGACATGTCCACAGTGCAAACTCCCACCGGACACAACGCATCACCACTCACACCACGGAATGTCGCACCACGGCTTATACAAAACATCACTTTCAGTCCAAGAAGGTTCTTAAAATTCACACACATCACAGAAATTGTCGCGCCTGTATCCACGACTGCCATGGTAGGTACGCCATCAACAAGTACATGAACTTTGTTCTTCAGCATAAACACTGTATTTGTCGAAAATGTCTGGTATCTTGCGGCCTCACCCCCATTGGCCGCGCCGACTAGTTTTCCGGGGGTGGTGACTGCGTGCGTCGCCGCGGCGATGGGGATCGTCGAGCACGTGGAGCTGGTGGCGGCGTTAAGCTTCGATCAGAGGCCGGTGAGGGGTAGCGTAAACTGGTGGGCGCGCGTGGTGGCTGTGACGTAGAGAACGGGCGGCCGAAGGCTGGGGAGACATGAGCAGGGATCTCGCTGGTATGTAGGGGGGTTGTTGCAATATCGCGAGATGTGACCCGGTACGCCGCAGCTGTAACACACCGGCGGAGGTCGAGACACCCGTGGCAGCTCGGAGTGACCAGTCCTGTTAGAAGGCATTGGGTAGCAGTATCGCTCTTCATGGGGACGGTAGCCAGCCGACGTTCGTTCGTTCAGTGAAACGAGGGGAGCGAAAACGCCGTTCGTAATTGGAGGGTGTCCGATCGGAGTACTCAAGTGACCGCAGTGTACCTTGGCATTCATCGACGTGTGCTACATTAACTGATGGCTGCCATGGCGCCGGAGCGGCTGGCGTTCGCGCGCGTGTGGTCTCTCTTGCATAGCCGTCCTGAAAACCCCTGGGGCAATGAGAGACTTGCTGACATCGAAGCAATTCTCCCGTACAATCTGGTGTATTGTCGACGAGAGGTCATTAGGCGACATACTGTCGACACTAGCCACTGTTGACAGGTTTGACAGACGGCCAAATTTCGGAGCTATCCGTCGCATCTTCAGCGTTTCAAATGTGCGACAGTCCTGCATCACGTCAGACACGGAGTTCAGGTTTTCCTTGCCAATCAAGAAATTATATACGTCTTCGCCTATCCCCTTCAGAACGTGTCCAACCTGGTCCTCTTAAGTCATCCTAGGATTCACTATCTTGCACAGCTTCAATATTTCTTCGATATATGTGGTACATGTCTCCCCTGGAAGCTGCGCCCTCTGAGCCAATGTCTGCTCCACTCGCTTCCTCTTCGCGTTAGAATTGCCGAAGCACTTCTGTACTTCCTCAACAAAACGATCCCAAGTGGTGAACATGTCCTCGTGGTTTTGATACCATATGAGAGCAGTGTTTGTCAGTGCAAATACAACATGGCTAAGCTGCGCTGCCGAGTCCCAGCCGTTGCTTCTGCTCACCCGCTTATAGTTCTTGAGCCACTCGTCAACGTCCTCCCTGAGGTCCCGCCAAAGTTTGGCGGCACTCGGTAGTACGGCCAGGGACCCGTAGGAGCCGTAGAAGTTGCCCGCGATTCATCAGAGGTCGGGAGTTGGGACATCATCTCGATCGGCGAAGGCGGAAGTCTGGCAAGGCGGCGGCTGCGGCGAAGACCAGGGAGTAGAGCTTCCGTCGTTGGGTTAGTATTACCCAGCACCTCCACCAATCTGTTACGGCCTCGAAAGAGGGTTAAGGGAGCGTTTACTGATTGAGACACAAAAAGATGTAGCTCCTTGGCTATGCTGGCTGGAGTCAATCGTAGGAGCAACGTCGTCTTCTTCTTCTCCCTCCCTCGCTTCCCTCACTTTTCACTGGCAGTGACCACGGCGCAAAATATATATATATATATATATATATATATATATATATATATATATATATATATACAGAGAGATGGAGAGGTAGAAAAAGTAAAAAGTGCACGCTCATGTAGAAACTGCTGCGTGCTTGCAATCGCACTCTTGTTGAAGGCTGGGGTACGGCCTTCAACTAGAGTGCGATTGCAAGCAGAGGCGTCAATTGATACATTTGGCAGGAAGGGTTACAAATGTCTGAAAAAAAACGTAGGGTGCCTCTAAACACAAAACAGGCGTACATTCAATCACGTCCACACGGGGGCGGAGGGGGGGGGGGGGTGCGTGACGAATATAAGGTGGAAAGACGTAGCCAGTGGAATGCACGGGACAGAGTGGCACATGTTATCATAGAGCATGCGAGGGGTCGCAGGTGCAATAAAAATGCTTCTCTTTTTCTCCGTTGCTAGATACTGCAATTTCTGTGAGACCATGGAGATTATCATGCAGCCCCACATAGTATATTGTCGCGGTTCACTGAGAACGGCAGCTTTAAATGCGAGAAGTCATCGTGTCGCACTCTATCGACACACCCGAGAATAGGGAACGCAGTCTTCTTTTACTGAGCCTGCGCGCACTTTCGAGCAAATATTCTTTGTCATCACCATCATGGCTCGATGCAGACAGGAACGCGGCATTGACCGCTCTCCTGGGCGAGCATCGTCCCTATGCGCAGTGAATAGTAATCAGTGCACAAACGCAGGCTTTCCAGGTCACTCGGAAAGATAAGGCTTGATGTGTACTGCGGGACAGTTTCCGGCATATACTAGTGGCGCTTCGAGCAAGATGGGGTGTCAGGAATGACTTCGTAGGTGACGTCGCTAAGGCGGCGCAGAAATTTATACGGTCAGAACTACCGCCGTAGAAGTTTCTCAGAGAGGTCGCGGCATCTAATAGGTGTCCATACCCGAAATCTGTCGCCGTGTTCATAAACGACATATCTATGGTTGAGTTTATACTGACTGGCGTCACAGTCTTGCGGGCTGGTTATTTGTACTCGCGCGAGCTGTATGGCGTCCTCAGCGCGCACTGTAAAATCGGCGGCGTCAGCCACTGTATCGCTACAATCATGGCGCAGCATAGCGTCAAACATCGTCGTTACTTCGAGACCGTAGAGAAGACCGAACGGCGTCATTCGTGTAGTTTCCTGTCGTGCCGTATTATACGCAAGTGTGACATTCGGCAGAATGTTGTCCCAACCCTCGTGCTCCTCGTCGACGTACATGCAGAGCATGCCAGCGAGGATCTTGTTGAGTCGTTCTGTAAGCCCATTCTTTTGAGAATAGGATACTGCGGTCCTCCTATAGACTGTGCCGCTGAGCGTGAGCACACTTCTCAGAAGCTCTACTGTGAAAGCGGTTCCTCTCTTTGTTATGACAACAGCTGGAGCACCATGCCTTAAGACCATGTTCTCAATAAAAAATTCTCCACGAATAGCCCAGGACGTCATCAGTTGTCTCAGCTGCCGTGCCACTCGGAAGTGCCTTGGGTTTCGCGTACCTGGTGAGGTAGTCTGTCGCGACTATCACTCATTTATTTCCGCTGGCAGGTGTCGGAAATGGGCCTAGAAGGTCCATTCCAAGTTGGGCAAATGGGGACTCCGGCACTGCATCGGTGTAAGAGCCCGGCGGGTTTAGTAAGCGGTACTTTGGGTCGCTGACAGTCAAGGCAAGTTCGTACGTAATGCTTCCTCTTTGCTGCAAGCTTTGCCCAGTAGTATTTGTTTCTCATTCGGGCCAATGTCCGTGCGTAGTTGAGGTGGCCTGAGGTGGCTTCATCGTGGCACGCCGGCAGGGTTTGTTTGCGGAGAGTATTTGGGACAACTAAAAGGTAGCTGTGCCCTGTCTACGAATAGTTGTTTTATAGAGGATGTCGTTGCGCAAGCAGAACGATGATGTCCCTTTAAAAACACTTTGGCACATTTGTAGGTCGGGCTTCCAAGACTCAATGAGGGAATGTAGGTCTCGATCGTCGCGTTGTTGACGAGAGATGGCGGCAGCACCAACAACCGCTAAAATACCGGCGTATTCATCATCATCTGCGCCTGGTGGTTCAACTGGTGATCTTGAGAAGCAGCCGGCATCAGGGGCGTGGCCAGGGCGGGGGGGGGGGGGGGGGGCTGATGGGCTTCAACCCCTCCAGAATTTTTTTCGTTCTGTCGTGCACCGCCGACCAAAACAACCACTGGCACTGGGAATCATTCTGAATTTCGTCTACAGTGTCTTTTTCAAGCTCGAAAAATTAGCAGTGGCTTAGCTCAGCGATGTCAGGATATACGTAGCGTGAGCTAAGGTTCAGCTGGTTATTCTTCGCTTTCCTGGTTGTCTAGGTTTAGCTTGATATCATGCATACCAATTCAGATCCCATGACACACACAGTATACGCATTATGTGAAAATCTATATTTTTTTTGCCCAACCTCTGGTTGCTTCGCTATTGCCACAAAGACGGCTCGGTGGTCAGTGTAGTAACACGCTGCCATCTCTGTGGCCCCAAGCAGTATTTGGAATTGATTGTCTGTCTCTGATACACAAGATTAATGGTGGCACCCCATTGGGTCGTCTGTACAGTTGGAACATGGCTAAGTCCAGGTTAAACGTGTCCTTCAAAGGAACATCAGGATCCGATGATTTAACCTTCCCCTGTCTTCTGTGCCACTAAGCAGCAATTTCGCTCTCCTTCGCCATGGCTATAGCACACTGGCAAACGCCCCGCTATATGTATACCCCACTGATACATCGGCGCATGCGCACAAAATGGAGGCGCTATCAAGCGGCTCCGGCGCAACGTCAGGCTTGGCTACTGCGCAACAGAGGCGCACAGCTGGGCAAGCGCCGGCGCCAGTGCGTCTGGCCGCAGCCATGACGTCACTCCTCTGGAATGCGCAGACCGCGAGGCCCACGCAGCGGCGGCGGAGGCTCCGGCGCGCCAGCTGTGCGCCGTGTCGTCACCACTCCTCGCGCATGCGCAACACGGCTCTTCAGGAGCCACGCGAGACTGGTCAACTCGGCCACTGTAGCTCACGCTAAAAAGACATTTCGTCGTGAACATTGCGGTCTCGGGCTGGATTTTGTGGCAACGCCCATACACGTGGAGTCGCATAACACAAGGAGCTCCACCTGAGCAGGAAGTTTCAAAGGCTTTTCGATGGCGATAAGGTCCCTGTTATTTTTCAAAGGTAGCGCAAACGCCTCCGTCCGCGCATTTTGCTCCTCGCCTATCCCTCTCGGCCGCCATTAGTGAGCGAAGTCCGCGGCCGCTACCGCCCGCTTCATTTCGTATCGCATGCGGTGCGTTGAAGCGCTTGCTTGAAAACGCGACTGTTCTGGGCGCATTTGAAAAGGCTATTCGTGCGTAGATATCTACGTAAAATATGTAGTACCTTTCAATTATTAGTAGAGTCCGCGTCGCTCAGACGCGGAAAACAAAAGAGCTTGTTAAAACAA